>NC_000076.6:81481749-81656749 GCF_000001635.26 Mus musculus | reverse complement strand
GGCCAGCCTGGTCTACAAAGTGAATTCCAGGACAGCCAGGGCTATACAGAGAAGCCCTGTCTTGAAAAACCAAAAAAAAAAAAAAAAAAAAAAAATGCTTTTTTAAAGGAAGGAAGGAAGGAAGGAAGGAAGGGAGGGAGGGAGGGAGGGAGGGAAGAAGGAAAGAAAGAAAGAAAGAAAGAAAGAACAAACCACCATGCTGCCCATTGGTGCTCCCACTGTAAGGCCTTCCCAGAGACCCTCCGTGACAAGGGCCACACAGGTCAAACAACTCACACTTTACAGGCCTTCCCAGCCCTGCCTCCTACCCCAGGAGCACACAGAGCCATTCTACTGCAAATTTGCATTGAAGTAGAAATTCTTCCAGCCTCCCAGAGCACTTTATGCTTCTCCTCCTAGGTGTAGGGTCTCTAGAGTGCACAGTCATTACACACTCAGTGTGCAGTGCAGCCATCCCTTTACCTCAGACCTCAGAAGTCCTGCAGCCAACCTTAGGTCAAACTCTAATCGGACTAACCATTAAAGCAAAAGGAGGCCATGAATTTGAATGCAGGGAGGGTATGTGGAGGACCAGGAGAGAGGAAAGGAAAAGGCCAAATGAAGTAATTATGATCTCGAAAATACATTTTAAAACAGGCTTTATGGCCCCGTGTTTCAAAAGAATAATAATCTGTATTCGAACACACCAAGAAAAACTCATACCATTTCTCTCAGGCCATTTTTTCAGCCAGAAAACCAACAGGCCAGTTAGGCAGGGCCACACCTATTTGTTCAGGTCTTCTGTTCTGGTTGAACTAGTGCAACTACACTAATGTGGTTTCCATAAGAAAATTCTTTATTATCCTGCTCTAAAGATCCTAAAAACAATATTTATCAGGACATTTACTGATTACCTAAAATTGATACCTGACTCAAGGATAATCCCAACTGCAAACAAAACTGAAAAACTTTCAGCCTCATTTCTGCCACCTCCCTTTCCACAAGACCTTACCAGTAGCCTGTCTTAGAGTTTCTATTGCTCTATGACCATGGCAATTTGTATAAGGGACAACATTTAACTGGGGCTGGCTTAGAGTTTCAGTCTATTATCATCAAGGAAGGGGTCATGGCATCATCCAGGCAGTCATGGTGCTGGAGGAGATGAGGGTTCTACATCTTTATCCAAAGGAAGCCAGAGCACTGTTTTCAGGCACCTAGTAGGAAGTCTCAAAGCCCACCCCCACAGTGATGCACCTCCTCCAACAAGCCCACACCTTCTAATAGTGTCACTTTGTGAGGAGTGGGTGCAGCCACCGCCCCAAGATATCCCTGGGACGGCTGCCAGGTCTTATTTAAGGCGCGCCCCGGGGTTGTTAGGCGGATTCCTGTTCCTGCATTGCAATGCTAAGTGTTCCTGAATACACCTGCTTGAAGGACAATGTGGTGTTGCATCTTTCCTGCTGGTCAGGGTGGATGCGACAAGTGATGGCCCATTCGGGAACTTCTGTTTCTCAAGAGCACTGCAGGTCCAGAACTTCAAGAGGTCAGGGTAGCCGGCTGGAAAGCTCCCAGGTAAGTGGGACGATTCAAGTTCTCGGTTAGAGACTATTAGGTTCCCGGATTAGGGACTATTGAGGTTCTCGGAGTGAGACAATTAAAGTTATCCAAAAATTAAAAGAAAAGCAATTGGTTGTAGCCCCTTAAAAGGTGCAGAAGGGCAAGGTCATCCATTATTTGGGAAGCCAAATAACAGAAAGGATATATAACTCCACAGAAGATTCAAATTAGAACTGATCACCTAAGGACTTTAAATGATTTTCAAAAGTTGTAGGAGACATTCAGTGGGTTAGGCCTTATCTGGGTCTAACAAATAAGCAATTGCAATCTCTTTATGACACCTTGCCAGGAGCGACAGCCCTGGATTCAGAGAGGGCTCTTACAGAAGAAGGAAGGGAAGCCTTAAAGTTAGTAGAGAAGGCTATTCAAATTGCTGCTTTAAAGAGGAGAAAGGTTGATCTTCCTATATCATTATGTATTTTGCCATCAGAAAATCAACCTGGGCTGGTGAGATGGCTCAGCGGGTAAGAGCACCTGACTGCTCTTCCAAAGGTCCGGAGTTCAAATCCCAGCAACCACATGGTGGCTCACAACCATCTGTAACAAGATCTGACGCCCTCTTCTGGAATGTCTGAAGACAGCTACAGTGTACTTACATATAATAAACAAATAAATCTTTAAAAAAAAAAAAAAAGAAAAAGAAAAAAAAGAAAATCAACCTACTGGAGCCCTTTGGCAAGGGGCTCCTTTATTATGGATCCATCCTAAAATGCCCCCCCCCCCCCCGCGCCAAAGTGTTATTCTATTATCCTGCCTTGGTTGCCCAATTGGCATTGCTGGGTTTACAGCAATGCGTGCAGCATTTTGGCACCCCTCCTGATGAAATTATTGTACCATATGATAGTAGACAAGTTGAAGTGTTGTCTGCCACTGTAGATGACTGGGCAGGTTTAAGATGCAGTTTTTTAGGCAAGATGGATAATCATTTTCCAAAAGATCCTATTTTACAGTTGTGTAAAGCTCACCCTGTAATTTTTCCTGTGTGAGTTCCTGTCCTGACTTCTATCAAGAACAGTGCTATGGAAGGATAAGATAAATAAACCCTTTCCTCCCCTTGGTTTTCATTACAGAAAACATTGCTGTGACATCTTGCTTTAAAAAAATAAATGAATAACCACTTAAGGAAAATTGAATGAAGTTCTTAATAACAGAAATATTGGAGAACAGAAGCAAATATAGATTAGGGCAGTGATTCACATACAAAAATGGAATTTTAAAAGTGATAATGCACTGGCTAAGCCGGGCATAGTGGCGCACGCCTTTAATCCCAGCACTTGGGAGGCAGAGGCAGGTGGATTTCTGAGTTCGAGGCCAGCCTGGTCTACAAAGTGAGTTCCAGGACAGCCAGGGCTACACAGAGAAACCCTGTCTTGAAAAACCAAAACAAACAAACAAACAATAATGCACTGGCTAGAATGAAAATGACCCCCACAGGCCCACAGCCATCAGTCACAGAGTGACACTGCAGGAGGATTAGGAGGTGTGGTCTTGTTGAATGGGTGTATGAGTGGGAGCATGATTTGAGTTTCAAGGGTCCAAGCTGGCCCACAGGCTTTCTCTGTTCCTGCTGCCTGTAGATCTGGATGTAGAACTCTCAGCAACCTCTCCAGCACCATGAATGCCTGCATGCCATCATTCCACGCTTTGATGACAGTGGACTGAACCTCTGAAAGTGTAAGCAAGCCTCGACTGTTTTGTGGTCATGGTATTTCTTCATAGCAATTCAACACTCAGATGGGAGCTGGTGCCAGAGAGCAGGGTATTTCTCTGAAAGGCCCGAGCATGCCTGTTGCATTTACCTGCTCATTTCTTTGCCCCAAGATCTGGTTACAGTCTGGACACAGGCATTGTCATGATATTTGGATCATCCCCCTGAATCAACATTCCCCAATTATCTTTGATTGGTTAATAAAAGGTTGAACAGCCAATGATTTAGCAGAGGAAAGAGATAGGCTGGACTTCCAATCTCAGCCATGGGTCCCAGAGAAAGAGGAAAAAGAGAAAGAAAGGGGCCCAAGGTGGAAGGAGAAGTAAGGTTGCATTGAGGACTCACCATGAAGACACACAAGGAACAGAGTGTGCCTGGTCAACTCTAAGACGGCAAGCAAGTCGGGGCATGTGACTGGGGAGTGGCAAGTATAGCATCAAGAGATAGGTTGATCTGTTATTGTGATTAAAGTTTGTTCAATAAATTTTTAGGTCTCTGTCTCATTACTGGAGAGCTAGCTGAGATAGAAGAAACTGACACTTTTAAATTTCGTACTGTGCACGCTGCTTGTTAGCAGAATGTGGACTTTAGAGCTTTGAATTAGAACAGTGGTTGAATGCTTTAAGTGGGGCTCAATGGGCCACGCTAAAAGATCATGGAGGACAATGATGATGAGAACAATAAATTAGGATGGCCTGGCTCAAGAGTTTTCAGAATATAAATGGCCTAAAGGCCATTCTTGTGACATTTCTGTACATAATGTGGCTGCTTTGCAGCCTTGTTCAAAAAAATCCACATGAAGCTAAAGTGAAGACTTTGGATTTAAGGCACTGGCAGAGGAGATTTCAATTACACATATGACTCTGTCATATGGTAATTAGCGATTACTCTTATGCAGATTTATAATGAACAGGAGCAAGGAAAGATAGAAAATGTATAATTTGAGGAGAGAAGGAGCACCAGGATGCACAATGGAAGCTAAATCAGGGCACAAAGAGATTTTAAATGAAGGTTTAAAGAAAAGTCTGATGGTGAATGGAATAAAGGGAGTGGTGACTTCCAGTCAAGACCCCACTCAGCTAAACTTTCAAGGGGTCTGACTGATTTTATCATTGGTTAGGTTCTGGAGACTTCCCAGGGGGCTGCTTACTCATTCTAGCTACCTATTCTTGCTTCATGCCAGATGACAAGGCATGGAGGAAATTCTGCTCAGACGACTGAACTGCATGTGTAGAAAGTGAGCTGCTGAGTGCTGTGAGCTGGTACAAGCCACAACCAAATGCCCTGTGTCTCAAATCTCTAACCACACTGAAGAGATGCAACCAGGTTTGCACTTACAATGAGAGTTGCCCCATTGGAAATTTCAATGATCCAAGGTAACCTCCCCAAATTGTATACCCACCCATTTGATTTGCCTTCATTCCTACAATGTGAATGAGTGTATGCTGGCCAAGCCACTCACCTGCCATTTCAGATCCCTGTAGCTCACTGATTCACCCAAGCTTGGACCAACTGTAATCCAGCTATCGCCTAACCAGTTTCCCCTGCAGCATCCACACAGTAAGTAAACTTTCCCTTCCTTCTACTCTGGTCTCAAGGGAGAAACCATGTGCCACACACAAATCCTTTTCCTGTTACTGATATGGACAGGCCACTATGTGAGTCACACAGATATTTTTGTTTGGTTGGTTGGTTGGTTTTTGTTGTTGTTTTTTGGTTTTTGTTTTGTTTTTTGCTTGTTTTTGTTGTTGTTGTTGGTTTTGTTTTTTTGTGTGACAGGGTTGCTCTGTGTAGCCCTGGCTGTCCTGGAACTCACTCTGTAGACCAGGCTGGCCTCAAACTCAGAAATCCGCCTGCCTCTGCCTCCCGAGTGCTGGGATCAAAGGCGTGCGCCATCACGCCCGGCTGCACACAGATATTATTTAGAACTGTGTGGAACTACAAACCATTAACCCAAAAATTGAGGAGGTTTGCTCAGGAAGACAGCAAAGCCCTTGTAGCCACACGGTGGGATGAAGGCAACCTGAGTCAACATGGGAGTCCTTATTGTAAAACAATATATTTCTGAAAGCCTGGAGGTGAAGCTGTTCTGAAAGTAAAGTGCCTTCCCAATGTGAAATCACACCACACACTTAGAGATTAGTAAAGAAAAATGTCTTTATAACAACAAGTTTCCAGCTCTGGCCAACAGAATTGCTAATTTATGTAACCATAAACCGGAGGCTTATGTATTTCACATTTGCTGTCAACCCAGTAAATGCTGCTTACTGCCTGTGGCGATCTGAATACAGGGACTAGGACCTTAGCTTACTAGAATAGATGTGGCCTGGTTGGAGAAAGTGTATCACAGGGGTGGGCTTTGAAGTTCTAAATGCCCACGTGTAGCCAGCCTTTGCTACTTTGTAGGTTCCTTTCTGGCTTCCACCCTTCTCTAACACTAGATAGTAGAGAAAGAAGAACAGAGGGAGACGGCATCATCAGCATGACATTACTGTCCACTGACTGGGGCATCGGATTCTTTGGAGCAAGTTCTTTGGTCTTCAGAAGCAGGATATCTACTTTCTTCTTCTCATTTCTTTGTGCACAACTACTTGACAAACTGTGATCAACTGCAACCAACATTATCCAAGGACCGACCAGCCACACACCTCTTGAGGCCCTAGTATTTTTATCTTCTCTGAAAACTTGCCAGAATTCCAAGTATTACACACTCACAGAAACTATTTCCAGCTGCCAAAATCACACCCCTGCTAAAGCATGAAGCAAATCCTAGCCACCTGCTGTGAAGCACTCCCATATCGCTGCACCTGGAATTAAAATAAAACCATATTCCCATAACATTTCTGTGTATTTTCAAAGAAACCAAAATTACACACCTCACACTAGACTCAAGCCATGCCTAGTGTCTCTGTTCTTGCTACCTGCTGATCTGGACTGAGACCTGTCACAGCATGTCTGCCCATGTGCAACCATACTCCCCACAGTGGCGATGATGGACTAACCCTCTGAGATGGTAAGCAATTGCTCCTTTACAAGAGTTCCTGTGGCCTGTAAGGGACTTGCTTGTGCACTATAGAAGCATCGCCTGCCAATAAAAAAGCTGATTCGAGGGCTGGAGGGATGGTTCAGTGGTTAAGAGTTCAAACCCTGTTCTTCCAGGGGTCCTGAGTTCAAATCCCAGCAACCACATGGTGGCTCACTACCATCTGTAATGGGATCTGATGCCCTCTTCTGGTGTGTCTGAAGACAGCTGCAGTGTACTCATATAAATAAATCTTAAAAAAAAAAGTGGAGGACATCTAATGGGCTCTTCTGTCTTCTATGGGCCCCAAACACCCAAGTGATGAATATATGGAAGCAAAACACAGGCACATGAAGGAAGTTTAGTAAATAAAGAAGACAGATCCCCATATCACTTATACATCACAATTGATAAGTTGGCCAGAAATACACAGAAATGGAACAAATATCTGTAGTCAAATCTATAACTTTATAATTAAAAGAATCAAGGAACTCAATCAAAACAGAGAAATTGCAAGACAAGATTGTAGACAATTAGTCTCAATATTATTTCAGTACAGAATCTGAGCTATAGATTCAACAAACGTCCAGTAAAAGAGTCTAACGATTTCTGCAATGAGCGACAGAAAGCCGATGACAAAAGGTCATCATGAATGAAAACATGAGCACACAAGGCTGAATAAACAGCACAGTGACACCGTCTGACTTCTAAATTACCCTACACCTGCGATAAAGACTGTGCTGTTTGAGACCGACAGATCATGAGAGAACACTTAGGACAAAAACACAATTACTATTCGGTCGATTTGGACAACTTAGGCAGGGAATCACAGTGAGTCTGGCCTTACTAACACACGTGACTGGACCATCGTGGCATCCACACGCGAATGTGTTAATGACACAGGCTTTACACTGTGCAGTTAACTGCGATGGATGCTACACCCGAATGTCAAGTGCCCGGTGCAGAACTTTAGAGGACACAGAGAAACTAGAGCTCTGCCTGTCAGAAAATCTGCTTTTCCTGAGGAGGAAAGCCACGCGTGCGTGACCACTTCCCAAGCACCGACTCCCGCGTCCCATGCTCTGCGCAGGTTCAGCCAGGGGAACGGAGTCAGAGAGAGGTCCCGCTTCCGCCTGGAGGTGCAGAGACCTCGGGAACCAACGCGATCACACCGGACGCCGCCGGTTCCCGCACCCCTGGGCAACCCACACGGGCTCCCGCGGATCCTCCCCGCGTGGGAGCGGCGGCCCCGCTCACCATGGCGCGGATCCCCAGCTCGCCCGCTCTCCTCACAGCTCCTAGTAGCCGGTCACAGCTCAAAGCACGGGACACACTAGAGCTTCCCTCAGACTCGCAGTCAAACCTGAGAATGGCGGACCGGAAGTTCCCGCCTCCACTCAGCTGCCTCGAGACTCTGATTGGCTAATGAGGCCTGAGTGACAGGAGCATCTTCCTTAGGGACAGAGTAGCCCTCAGGGACTCAACACGGTGGTTCCCAACCCTGGGCTCCACCCCAGGCACAGACCATAGAACCTGCACCCTATTGCAAAGTCGTCCCTGCACTTTTCCTGCACACAGTAGGCACTTCTTCGGGTAGTCATAGGGTGTCTAGTACACAGAGATCGTTACTCTATGTGCACTGTGTGGTCCCTCTGCTCACAGCTGAATGACGCCCAACCCATTCAGGTCAAATTTAAGCCACCCAATTGATATTCACCAGGCATCCTCAATTTTATTCAGGCACAATTAAGATTTCTCACATCTCTCTCAGTTGTATACTGTTGGCCAAATATTAACACTTGCCCAGCCTTCTGTGATGGCAATGGCCTTTCATGCCACCTTTTGGGAGGTGGAAGCAGGGCATCAAAAGTTTAAACCAGCTTGGTCTGAGACCAAAAACATCCAAAATTAAGGTCCCAAAGGGGAGGTTCCAGGGTGATAATCTGGGATGGAAAGATGACCAAAAATAAAAAAAAAAAAGGTTGGCATTGGCAGTTGATGGTTTTGAACACCTTTAATCCCAGCACTTAGGAAGCAGAGGCAGAAGGACCTCTGTAACTTTGAATCCAGAGTGAGTTCCAGGATAGCCAGGGCCACACAGAGAAATCCTGTCTCAGAGAAAGAGAGAGAGAGGGGGAGAGAGAGAGAGAGAGAGAGAGAGAGAGAGAGAGAGAGAGAGAAGGAAGGAAGGAAGGAAGGAAGGAAGGAAGGAAGGAAGGAAGGAAGGAAGGAAGGACAAAAGAAAGAGAAAGAGAAAATAAGAAAATTAGTTTGGCGTCATAGGTCTTGTGTAAGCTGAGCAGGCTCCTGCTTGTCAGAACACAGTCCATGCATCCAGTCATTTAAGGAGATTCCCGAATGCTGTGGGAACACTCAGAAACAAGACAAGAGTCTTGCGGCCTCAGTGTGTTCATGCTCCTCCTGGCATTTACTTCAGATTACATGACTTGCTGCTGTTATTCAAAGAAACTGTTTTGCTTCTAGGGAAAACATGTTTCTCTCCTCTCTCTCTCTCTCTCTCCCTCTCCCTCTCCCTCTCCCTCTCTCTCTCTCTGTCTCAGTTTTTCCAAGGTTGGGTTTCGTTGTAGCCCTGCCTGTCCTCATGCAACCTTTCGTAAACCTGAGAGCATACACTGTCTGAGACTTTGAATAAAGATGCCTATTGCATGAGATTTTAGTCTGCCTCGATTATCAACTCCATCATCCCAGACCCCACCACCTCTAGAGTGGTCACAGGGTTCCACTGCTGACCACACTCCCACCCCTTCCTAGGTGTATTTCCACCCGAGAGAGACACAACTCTTGCGACTTGGTTTCTTTAAATATTACATTGCACTTACATTTATTGCCATAGTCGTGTTATGGAACCAGAAGATCAAACTGTGTCCTGAGTCCCCTGCCCCATAGCTGCCCTTACCCAGTGTGTCACACTGGGTATTCCTGCCCCACCCCACCCCCCGCCCTTTTACACACACACATACACACACCAAGCTTGTCCTCCTGAGTGGGGGTTGTGATGTAGGTGGCATATCAGGGTTCCCAATATATCAAATGGGGAGTGCTGGGAATCAGAGGAACAGACTATAGGGAGTGTGGGGTGGTCAGCTGGCCACCATCGATAAGGCCCCAGGCTGGTCTCCCATTGAGTGTTGAATCTTGTTCATCCCCTGGGAGCTGGGGAAGATGGTGTCTGTGGCTTCTGCTTGTAGAGGTGAAGGATGGAGACTGAACAGTTGAGCTGTGTCCTCAGCGACCCTGAGCCTGAAGCCGCTGCATCTGCAGAATCTGGCTCAAAATGCACTGTACATCCTCATCCATCTGTCCCTGGTGAGGTGGGAGATGACAGAGGCAGAGTCACACCCTGATGCTTCTGGTAGATGCTACCCTTTCCCTTGCAAATCTGTCTATTCAAACCCAGGGTATCAATGCCCCCAAGAAATAAGTCAGTGCACAGGGATGTTCCCAGAAACCATGAGGCTGGCTCTGAACAGAAGGAGAAACCGAGGCCCAGGTAGTGTCAGGGGATCAATAAAGCTGGACTGGAGTCAGGAGGCAGAGGACTCACCTGAATGGCATACAGGAGATGGGTGCGGTATAAAGCCACCACAGCGCCATGCTCCCGGGCCTCCTCCTGTGGACACACGGGAGATGGGGATATCAGAGGTACAAGGTCATCCTTGTGTACATTGTGAATTTGAGGTCAGCCTGGTCTACCTGAGACCCTGCCACAAAAGAGAGGTGGAGAAGGAGGAAGGGAACAGGAGGGAAGGGAAGGAGAGAAGGGGGCTTGGAATGGAAAGGGAGGGAAGCCCATCTAGAGGGAGACACGCCCACAGAGTCAAAACCCCATGTCCAGTGGCTGCTAGTGACTGCCTCGGGAAGTGTCTGAGGTCCCCTGCCCAGCCTGTACCCTGCCAGCCACCCCCACCTCTACCCCGATTGCTCTGTCTATGGCTCCCATCACCCCTGCCCCATATACAGAGCCAGTACCTGTATCTGCTGCTGCAGGGCTGTCACCTGGCCGCGCAGAGCCTCCTCCTCCTTGGAGCTGGCTGGGGTGGACTGCTGCACCTTCAGAGCCTCCTTCAGTGTAAAGACTTCTTTGGACAGGTCTGTGATCTGGCAAAAGGGAGGGGACCCTGTGAGTGAACATGCCGAGCCAGGCAGGGACCAGGAACCTCTGGCACCTTTCCTGGGCAGCCTGGCACAGGGTCACTGATTCGAGCCAGGAGCTGAGCTGACTCAGCCTCTGACCACACTGGTGCTTGCCAGAACACAGTCCAGGAATCCCCTCATTTGAGGAGAATTCCGAATGCTGTGAGAACATTCCAAAAAACTCTGTATTTATACAGCCCAGGGCTTAAAATGTTCCTCATATTTTTAAATATCTGGAGAAAAAGAAATCCAAAGAAAGATCTATTTTGTGACCACTGAAGGGATTCCAAATCACATATGACACTTATTAATAAAGTTTTATTGTTACACAGCCATGTCTGTTCACAGCAAACAGGGACCAGACATTATGGAGCCTCCAGGTCAATAAATACAGTTTTTTGTTTTGGTTTGGTTCTTCATAGAAAACACCCTGCATCCCCTTATCTTAAGGCCTGTGTTGGCACACCTTGGAAAAAAAAACAGGGCCTGGGGCTGCCTGGCCAGACCCAGCAACCCATAAAGCCAACTTAGGATTTTTATCTCATTTTATGGGATGCCCAACATTGACCTGTGACTTCCACGCATGCACATGCACACAAGGGGCATACACAAAAAGATACAATTGGGGGCCAATGATACAGCTCAGGGGTAAAGACACGTGCTGCCAAGCCTGTCTCTCTACCTGAGTTTAATCCCTGGGACCCACATGCTTGCACAATATGGATTCAGGCAAGTTGTCCTCTGACCACACATGCATGCTCCAAGTCCAACATAAATAAATATGTGTCATTTTAAACATTTTTAAATATGTAAATGGGTTCAAATCCCAGCTTATGACCCATTTCGTGGCCATGTAACCTTGTCGGAGTGGTATCACCTCTCTGTGCATATTACTTCAAATGGGGATAATTAGAGAACACGTTACAGGCTGGATATCTGTTACCATGGTTACCATTGCATATCAACACCAAAAGTGAATCTGCTGAGACTTTCTTCCTTCTCTGGGACTCAGTTTCACATGTGAGAAATGGGCTAAATTCTCAAGCCCTTGCTGGCTGGGAGGTTCTTCAGTTTTGTGTAATCTCGGGTTAGTGGACACCAACAGTGAGCAAGGAGGGAACCCACCTTCTTGTCCTTCTCCTTGGCTTTGTCCAGGGCCTCCTGGGCACGGCTCTGGGCCTGGCGCGCCCTCTCGGCCTCTGTACGAAGCCCCCGGAGCTGCTGCTCGGCCGTGGCCAGCTGGGCCTCGGCTGCGTGCCTCTCGCTCTTCATAAACAATGCCTCACGCTGCACCTGTGGCCCAAGCCCATGCGTGACTCTCGGGACATTTAGACCCCAAAGTGGCTTGGATCCTTCGGCTCTTCCCACCCTTCCATGCTGAACTGATACCATTCCACCTCAAGGAAGGTTCTGATTCCCACCCGACCCTGGTAACATCCCGGTCCTGCCAAGAGCCACTGGCTACTGGCTGTTTGTCCCTGGACAGCTGGTTAGGCCTCTTTGTGCCCTGGTGGCCTCATTTGTGGTGCAAGCCTGTGACCCAGATACTCGGGAAGCTGAGGCAGGAGGATCAGGAGTTCCAAAGCTACACTGTGACTTCAAGGCCAAAGCAAGAACGAAAACTGTCTCACACACACACACAATCCCTTCTAAGGAAGTTTGTTCGCTTTTTTTGTTTTGTTTTGTTGAGACAGGGCCTCACTGTGAAGCTATGGGCACACAATATAGTTGGCAAAAACAAAATTTTCAACTCAGATGGGACTCAGTGGGTAGAGAGCTGGCCCAACATGCACCTCTGTGTAAACAGGTCCTACTGATGCTACACCTATCATCCCTCTAATTGGGAGGTAGACGCTAAAGGATCAGGCTTTCAAAATCAGCCTCAACCACACAAGTCTCTGCTATAAAAACAAAACAAAACACACACACACACACACACACACACACACACACACACACACACAGACCAGGGGGCTCGGGAATGGCTCAGGGTAAAGGTGCTTGCAGCTAAGCCTAATAGCCTTGGTTGGTGCTCAGGATCCACATGAGAAAGAGAGGACTGTGTCCCACAGGCTGCCATCTGACTTTCCCACCATGCCATGTGTGTGCACCACATAGAAAATAATAAATTAAAACTAAATAGAAATACTATGGGCTGGAGAAATAGCAAAGGGGGTTAGATCACTGCTCTTGCAGAAGACCAGGGTTCAGTTCCCAACACCCACGCGGTGGCTCATGTCTGTAACTCCAACATCCAGTAAATCGGACGCCCTCTTCTGGCCTCCGGAGTACTGCGTATATGTGATAGACATTCACGCAGACGCCCAGGCCCACGCGGAAATCCTCTGAAAGGACAGCCTGGCGCAGGCGCTCACCTGGAAGACCTCTGCGCTAGTCTTCTCGTGCCTGCGCGCCAGGTCCGCCAGCTGCGCCTGCAGCCGGGTCACGTGGTCGCGCAGGGCGCTCAGCGCGTGCTCGTGCTCGTCCGCAGGAACCGAGGCCCCGCGCATGCGCTCCAGCTCCTCGCGAGCGGCGTCCACGGTAGAGCTGAGTTCGGCGACCCGAGCCTCGGAGGCAGCTAGCGCTTGGCGCAACTCGGCGGCCTCTGTGCGTGCGCGCTCGCCGGTAGCCGTGGCCGTGGCCAGCAATTCCCGAAGCGCCTCTAGCTCGCGGCTCCGCCCCCGCGCCGCCTCCTCAGCCTCTGCAAAACGGCCCCGAGCAGCCTCTAACTCGGCCGCAGCCTCCCGCTCCCTTCTGCGTAGCGCCTCCTCCAGACCGCGGATCCGGGTCTCCAGCTCGGCCTGCAGCGCCGCCGCCGCCGCCCCCGGGTGCAGGATCGCAGCGCAAGGGTCCTCCGTGCCGCTGGTCTCGGCTTCCGTAGTCTCTGTCACAGTGGCCTGTGCCCCCGTGGGCTCCATAGCTGTGTCCTGCGCTCCGGTGCAGTCTGCCTCCGTGGCCTGCCAGCAATCGGCCTGCGCTCCTGTGGCCACCTGGGTGGTGTCCTTGACTCCTATAGCTTCTATCGCTGTGGTCTGCACTCCTGTGACCTTCACTCCTATGACCTCCGCCACTGTGGCCTGCACTCCAGTGGTCTTCACTGCCTTAGCCTCTAATCCTGTGGCCTGAATTCCTGTATCCCGCACTCCGATGGCCTCCATGTTTCTAATCACTGTACCTGTGAGCCCTGCCTGTGCCAACACATCCACCTCATCAGCTTTCATTCCTGGATTCTCTTTTCCTCCTGTATCTTCGGCAGCCACTGGCTCACTTTCGGCATTGTCACCTAGAGCTTTCACATTTAGGGCCTCAGCCATAGTAGCACTAGTGTCCATTTCCTTGGCTGCCAGTCTGTCTTTCCCCGTGGCCTCTGAACCTGCAGCCTCGGGTTCTATGGGTGCTGCTTCTGAAACCCCTGCTTCAGTATTCCAGACACCCTTGGAGCCTCCTGCTTGGAGTTCCATTCCATTTGCTTTGGTTTCTGCATATGTGGTGCCGTTGAGGTCTGGGACGCTGGGTCCATTCTGGATAGTGATTCCCTTATCCTTGATTTCCTGGTATGCTGTCTCTTCTCCTTCTTGAGCCCTGGGTGGCTCCCCCTCCTGCTGCTGCTGCTGCGAATGCATGGCCTCTGTGTATTGCCTCCGAAGCTGCTCAAGCTCTGCCCGTAAGGATTCATACAAGACCAGGGGGACGACCTCGGCCTGACTTTCTTCTGCCATCTGCGCCTCATCCTTTTCAAACTCCTCAAGGATCTGGGGGTGGGGAGGCAGGCAGGCTAAGAGGTGGGCTCACCATGTTCCCTGCCCACCCCGAGGTCTGCAGAGATGTCCACTGCCTCAGTTTCCCCACCTGGACCTTTTCCAGCAGCTCCTGGTTCTGCCTGGTGAGCTGAGCCACCTGCTCCTGTAGGGAAGCAACTATTTCCTCTGCTGATGGACTCTGGTTCTTTGGCATCAGTGCATCAGCTCCTGACAAGGTTGAGAACAGCACAGAGTCAGGCTGGGGACACATGCCATGAGGGACAGTCAGGAACTGCTCAGTGGGGAGGTGCATTGCCTCAGGCAGGTGGGGATCATAGTGTCTGTGCCCTTCTGGCATCATGTGCCTCCTCCATGGAAGGCCATGGTCGTGGTTTTGTGTCCACATGGCCATCCACCCCTCAGAATCCCGGGTAGGCAGCAGGGAGGGTGTGTGTGTGTGTGTGGAGGGGCAGATCTCACCTGGGAAGTCAGGCATCTCACCCTCCTCATCCTGCAGGGTAGCTACATCATAGCTTGTGTTTTCTCTCTCATTCTAGGAGTCCAGCACAAAGTAGACCTTCAGACCCTGCTCCTTACTGACAAGAGACTTTAGGTCCTCCCAAACTGACAATGTCCATATATCCACACAACAGCGGGATTGGGGGTCAGCTCCAAACTGGCTGTGTCTGTGTCTGCTGAGCACCCAAATGGCCCTTCCACCTTCTAGTGAGATGCAGGTATGGACCAGGGCCTTCACACATGCTAGGCAAGCACTCATCACTGAGGGATGTTCTGGCCAGAGTCTGGCTCTGGGCTTGAATCCCAGCACATCCCCAAATACATGCTCATCTCTGTGTATGTCTGTGCCATGGTGTGCTTGGAGGGACATTTTATCACACTTATTCTGTGTGTGCCTGCAGGATGTGCACACACGCCACAGTACAAGTCAGCAGTCAGAAGAATTGGTTCTCTCCTTCTGTCATGTGGGGAGTGGACTCAGGTCAGTAGGGTTGGCAGCAACCTCTTTATTGACTGGTCTATATCACCAACTCTAATTGCACACTCTGAGCAGTGTGTGGGTGTCTGTGTCTGTGTGAGGGCTGTGGCCTGTGTGTGACTGGTATATTTATATGTTTGGGGCACGTGTGATTGTGATGTGTGTGTCAGAGGGGCTAGAATCTTTGCATGGGTGCGTGTGTTTGCAGAAGTCTTGATAAGTGTGTGATTTTTATGGAAGTCATGTGTGGCTGGGACATTATGGATGCACCATGGTGCATAGGTGAAGTTCTGGCATGTCAGAGTTGGCCACACTCTACCACACTCCTCACCCATGCTGGGACCCCACCCCTTACCCCTCCCAACACTGGCAGGACACACTTTGATGAAAGCCTCTTTCCACATTCACTCCCTGCTTTTCCTTACATCTCTTTGGCCATTCCAAGCTCCACCCCACCCAGCCTCTTGCCCTGCCCCTAAGGCAACGCCCTAATCCCTAGGGACCTTCCTTCTGTGGCTCTGCACTCCCAAGCCCCACCCACCTCCAGCAGGGACAGACGGCTCTGCAGGCTCTCCACCTCCCGGCCCAGGCTCTCCTTCTCCTCCTGCTTCTCCGCCAGCATCTGTTGCAGCTCCTGCACCTACAGAGGCCTAGGTCAGCACTTGAGGACTTCAGGACACTGGACCCTCCCAAACACTGGCTGTGCCCTCCTCACCTACCTGTCTCTCCAGGCTGTGCACTGAGCTGGCCTCCGCCTCCAGGGGCTGCAGGTAGAAGTGGTTGGGACTGGACAGCCACCTACCACCTAGTGTCTGGTAGCCATGGCTTTTTTCCATGTACACTGAGCACCTACTATGTGCCACTCTGACCGATCCTTCACACTGTCAGACCCCATTCTGTTCTTTCACCCAGGGCGCTTAGGTACATTGCCTGCTGTGTAGCAGATCCTGTGCAGGGCCATTCATTCATTCATGCATGCATGCGTTCACTCATTCCTCACCGTGGGCCACTCCTCATCCAGTATTCATCCACTCTGAGCTCAGCACTTTCACCTGAGCCTGCCCTTATGGGCAAGCCTGCCCTCACGAGCATGCCTTTGAGTGGTAGAGTGCTCTGGTGAAATGAAAGAAGCATACAATTTCAAATATGGTGGCAGGGGAGATGTTGGAGAAAGGGAGCCTTGGGGACAGCTGGAGAGACAGCAATTCTGTACTGCAGACACCATGGGCAAAGGCCCTAGGGCTGAACAGAGCCTGCATTGTTGAAAGGCCAGTGAGGGGGCTGCATGTCAGGAGCAAAGGGACAGTGGGGAAGAAAGGGTGAAGGAAGGATAGGAAGGTAGGTGGTATGATATCCCAGGGAATTGCTCCAGACTGCAGGGCTGCAGCCTCCTAACCTCCTTCCTCCTCCGTTCCTTGTGCTGTTCCAGGCCCCTGATCTTTTGCAGGAGCCGGCCTCTCTCTTGTCTCAGGCGTACAATCTCCTCATAAGCATCCCGATCGTCCTGTCCCCTCCCCATCAGGGGACACCACTTTAGGTAAAGTCTCTAGAGCTAGCAGAATCCCACCTTGCCACAGGCTCCCCCCAACTCTTACAGGAACTGGTGTGCTGGCTGGAGGCTGGGGTGCCTTCCTCTTCTTGGGGGCTCCTTGTTTCTCATGGCTTGACACTGAGTTCTGGTATGGGCAGAGGGGGTGTAGCACATGGGTACAGGGCCAGGATCCACTTCGGGGATACAATGTGACCACCCGCTGCTGTCAGCAGCCTCAGCTCCCCTGCCTCCTCCATACTGTGAAGGACCCCGTGTCTTCCCACTTACTCTAGATCGTACGGTTCGCTGTTGGTACTTTATACTTTCCCTGGCTCTGTCGGCTTCTATGTCATTTTCTATTCTCCATGAAGCCTGAGACACAGCAGACCCAGGGCAGGAATGTGGAAAGTGGCCAGGCCCGCTCTTGCTCTGCCTGAAGCAGCCCTTAGCAACCCCAGTCCTCAGTCACCTGTCCCAGATCCACTGTCCCTAGTGTGCAGGACTGCTGGTGTTCGTGTCACTGCCACTGAGCAGGGACAGATCCTGGATAGGGGCCATGACAGAACTCTGTACATAGAGGTCTGTCTCTTCCTGTAGGTCAGGGGACAGTGAGTGGTGCATAGCACTGGGGACGTTCACGGATTCCGGATTCCTACCTGGGATGAGGCCTCTCCGGAGTCCTCCTCTAGAGAGGCTGGGGAGAGAGGGGAAACAGTCGGGCACACAGTTCCCAGTTCTCAGCACACAGTTCTCAGTTCTCAGAAAGGTCACTGGCCAACCCAAGGTATTCCACAGGCTCTCAAAGCTTCCAAAGCATTAGTGCTTCTTTTGTTCATACTGTGAGTCTCGCTCTGTACCTCAGGCTAACCACAAACTCAGATCTAACTGCTCTGGTCTCCTAGTCAGGCACCACAAAGTCCAGCCTCTGAATAAGGGACAGTAAGGTAGAGAGACCTATGGGTAGAGTCCTGGGTGGGGAGAACCTTTAATCTCTCAGAGACTCAGGGCACTGGAGCTCCAGGTTGGAGTGGGTGGGTGGGGTGCCACCTCTTAGGAAAGGCAGAGTCTCTATACTAAGGATGACCCAGAAAATCACAGTGGATCCTCAGACCACTGAGGCTTCTTGAAACTGCCCTGAGTTAAGAAGCATGAAAATGTTCATGACAGCAGACTGGAGTACCTCGAAACTATCAGTAACATATAAGGAGATGGCCAGAAACTGCCTAGGAGAGCAAGGGTAGGGCTTGCATACCACTGGGAGGTGAAGAGCGCCGTGCAGACTCGTGTAGAAGCTGCAAGATGAGTTTGTCTCCAGTCAGGGCTCCGTAGTGAGTGGCATCCTGGCCCAGTGCATCAGTGATGCTCAACTGGGCTCCACCCTGCAGGAGTACTTCAACAGTCTCAGGGCTGCCCCCCTCACATGCCAGCATCAAGGCTGTCCTGTGGGATAAAGGAGCTGCTGAGGGGACAGAGGCTTGTCCCCAACACCATACAACTGTCTTTGTACCCAGGCCAGGAAGAGAAGGGAGGAAGAGGTGACTAGGTCACCAGCTTAAAGAGGTCAAGATATTTGCCCCAAATCATGCAGCATATGATGGAAAGGTCTAGAGGGGAAGTGCTCACCTGCCTTGCAGGTCCTGGTCATTTGTGGCAGCCCCCTGCTGTAGGAGGAGGCGGCACAGATCTGTGTGACACATCTGAGCCGCTATGATGAGGGGTGTGGCACCCGACTGGTAGAGAGGATGAAATGGCATGAGTCTCACCCGTGCTTTGCAGATGATGCCTGGGGTGTTGCCCATGGTGAGCATCTATCATAAGGATAACACTGTACCTCCCACCCAATGAGACCCCAGCAGCTCACCCGGTCCCGGGGGTTCATGTGTGCCTTAAAGGAACAGAGCAGCTTTGAGCAGGACAGACAACCACCAGCCGCTGGGACAGACAAGAAAAAAGAAGAGTAGGTGGGAGAGACAGCTGCCTGCCAAGAACACTATAATTTTATTGCTGAGACAGTGTCTTAGTCTGTAACCTAGGCTGGCCTAGAACTCACTATACATTATAGCAGTTAACATTTGTCATCCCAGCAGCTGGAAGGCCCAGGATGGAAGATGGCTGCAAGTTAGGGGCCAGCCTGGGCTACAGATTGAGACCATACCTCAACTAAAACCTCAGAGCTGGAATGATGGCTCAACAGAGCACTGGCTACTCCCACAGAGGACTCAGTTTCAATTCCCAACACCCACATGGCAGCTCATGTATGTAAAAGTTCCAGGGATCTGACACCCCTTTTTGGCCTCTGATGGTACCAGGCACTTATATGGAACACAGCCATGCATGCAACCAAACCACACTCATACACATTTTTAAAATATTTTTTCACAAAAATGTAAAATCAAATAAAAACAACTTATTAAAAAATGGGTCTCAAAGATGGCTCAGTTGGTAAAAGTGCTTGCTGCCAAGTGACCTGAGTTCAACATCCAGGAGCCAGCCGGTGGAGAGACAAACAACTCCTAAAAGTCACCTTCTGACTGTCACACAAGCACCATGACAAGGATGTCCCTAACCTCACAATAAATGAATAAATGCAACTTAATTGTTAAGATATCCCCTATTGGCATCGACACCACCTGGTGGTGCCACTCTGACTGGGGAATTAGTGGCTAATTACCTTACCCCTAAAGTAAATTCAAGTGTGCCGTCCCTGGGGACAGGTGGCTCTAACCTGGACCCTGTGCTCACTGGCTCCAGTAAGTCCTTAATTGCTCTGAGGATGGAGTCTGGGTTTGAGGGGTGTGCTGGAGGACCTATCTGCAATCAAGGCACCCAGGAGACCCTGGAGGGAATTAGGGTTCTAGGCACCCCACTTTGTACACCCAGGGACTAGGCTTTGGGGTCCAAGGAATAGGGTTCCCCCACTAGTACATGTGCCTAACTTCTTTGTGCAATGGGCAAAAGGGCCTGGTTCTGTTGGGGACTGCATTCAGGTCAAAAGAAGCAAAGCAGATAGGGACAGTGGCCCACATCTGTCACCCAAAAACCCAGAGGCGGAGGCAGTAGAACCCTGACTTCAAGGTTAAGCCTAGGCTACAGAGAGAGACTCTATGTCAACATACTGAGAGGGCTAGGAAGTCTGAGGACCTGCGCCTTATTCCCAAAACTCACATAAGTCAGGTATGGGAGTGCATGTCTGTGACCCCAGCACCAGGAAGGCAGAGGCAGGGGGATCCAAGGTTCACTGGTCAGCCAACCTAGCTTTAATCGTGAAGACCAGTTTCAGAGAGAGACCCTGTCTCAGAGGGTGTGGAGGGTACCTGATGATGACACCTTAAGATTGTCTTTGACTTCCACAGGCCACACGCAGGGACACATGAACACAGATTCTTTAAAAACTAAGGGCGTGGTCAGGGTAGAGTCCCTGTTAGAATCCCAGTGAGGGGCTGGGGGGCGTGGTCTGAGGGGCTGGGGGCGTGGTCAGGGAGGAGCCCCACCTAGAGTTCCCTAGTGAGGGCTGTGGATGTAGCTCGTTGGTAGAGGGCCTTCCTTGAATTCGGGAGAATCTAGCTGCACCTACCTGCATGGTGAAGGGCTGTCCACCCACTGCTGTCCTCGATGTCCACCACGCAGGAAGCCTGGGAAGGAGTGACAGGTGATGTCATCTCTGTTTCCGGAGTGACTGATTTCTCCTGCCCTCCCCTGCTCCCTGCTTTATCTCAGGGTCTTTCCTGTAACTCTCTATGGCCTTCTTTCTGTGTGTGCATGCTCACATATGGCAGGGCACACTGCTGAGAGTGGAGGATAACCTGTGGGAGGTTGCTCTTTCCTTCCATGTGCGTCCCAGGGAACAAAGATCAAGCTTGAGGCAAATGAGACCCACAGATTCATTATGTTTTGTTTTGTTTTGTTTTTGTTTTTCGAGACAGGGTTTCTCTGTATAGCCCTGGCTGTCCTGGGCTTTGTAGACCAGGCTGGCCTCGAACTCAAAAATCCGCCTGCCTCTACCTCCCAATTGCTGGGATTAAAGGCGTGTGCCACCGTGCCTGGCAGATTCATTATATCTCTCCAGCCCCTCAGGCTCTTTTTCTCCCCTCTACCATCTTCCTCTGCTGAGAACCCATGTTCCAGCCCTCCGGATAGCCCTACTTTGATGGCTGTAACAAAGGGGCAAGGCAGGGCTGGGGACCAGGAGCAGCTGGGGTTTGGAGAAATAGCTGGAATTCAGTATAGACAGGGAATGGACATCAGGACCTCCAAGAGTTGCTTCAGACACTCTGGGTGCCCGTACTTGGCTGCCAGGTGAAGGGCATTGTAACCTGAGGGGAGAAGAGAAGAGGCGTGTCCTCCAGGTATTCTCAGCTGCCTCCCAAGCCTGAATGTCCAAACTCAGCTACTTCTTAAAACTGTGCTGTTCCCAGAGGGCTTTTTATTGCTATATTCATTTGCTATCTTTGTTTTTGAAATAATTTAAAAATCCTAAAACTCACAGGATCTCTCTGCCATCTGGTGCGGCGATCAAAGGGGTCTTTTACTTTTATTTTTAACAGGTTCTCATATAGCCCAGGTTGGTCTCCAGTTCATATGTAGCTGAGGATCGCCTTGAACTCCCGATCCTCGTACTTCCACACAAGTGCTGGGATGGCAGGTGTGCGCCAGCAGTTCAGAGGACAGACCTTAGGATTTCCCTCATGTTTGGTGAATGTCCTACCTACTGAGCTACAGCCCCACTGTGGACAGTGAGCTCCCACTGTGGACAGTGAGCTTCCACAGTTGGACCTGTGGTCCCTGCTCTGCACAGCTGATGCAGCCCTGCCATCCACCCAGGGACGGTCCTTCCATAAGTACCTGCTCCATCCGTGCTCATGACATCGGCACCTTGAGCCAGCATCACTTCCAGACACCCCGCCGCACCCCTCATGGCTGCTAAGTGGAACCTAGAGGCACGAGTCAGGGGTCAACCCCAGAAGAATGTCCAAAGCCACCCCAGCCCCAGGGCTTGGACACTCACGCAGACTTGCCCTCGGGGTCCAGTTTTGTAGGCACCAGCCCCTTGTGGGCGATCAACGAGGCCACTCTGGCCACATCGTTGTTCTCCACTGCCTGGAGCAGTCGCTGGTCACTTTTGCCCCAGTCTTGGCCCTGCGGTGGCACACCCAGAGGTGCGAGGGACTGAGTGGGTCGATGTCCTTTCCCCACCAAGGAACAGGGGCAGTTGCTCCGGGCTCTCCCCACCCACCCCTGAGCACTTGCCTGGCGCCTGCCTCTGGCTGCGGGTTTTGGGATAGGGCACCGGCCACAGGGTGGGCAGGAGCTGAGGTCGGTGGGGCTGAGCCGGAGCTGTGGGATAGGTGGTCCTGGGCTGGGGGCCTCAGACAGTGTCTCTGAAACCTGCACCCCCCAGCGTGTGATCCAGGCCCACCACCAGGGCAGCTTCCAGATATCAATCCTCCTCAAACCACCTGTGTGTGCCTTAATCCAAAGCCAGTTTTGAAAGACAGGGTACAACTTTTTTTTTTTTTTTTTTTTTTTTTAAATAGCATGTCTCTTATGTAGACCAGGGTAGCCTGAAAGTCACAGAAATCTCCCAAAGTGCGAGGATTTCAATGATCCAGCTTTGTTTTTGTTTTTTGAGTCAGGGCCTCAAGTAGCCTAGGCTGCTGTCAAACTCCCTGGGAGTCAGGATGACCTTGAATTCCTGAACTTCCTGCCTCCCAGTCCTCGAGGCTGGGGTGACAGGTGTGGAACATCACACCTGGTTTATGTAGTGCTGGGCATGGAAGCCAGGGCTTGGTGGTGCCAAGCTCCTCGTTCACAATTATTTTACTGTCTTAGTTTTTTTGAGACTGGGTGTAACTAAAATTAAAGATCCCCTGCCTTAGCCTCCGAATGCTGGGATGACTGGCCTTTTCCAAACTATCCTCCAGCGCCCAGAACCTCGCTCCGTCCTTCACAGCTGCTCAGCCAAGACCATCGCCCCCAGGTAGCATCAAGGCCTGGCCAGCAGAACTGCAGCCGCTAATGTTTTTAAACTCACTGCCCAGGAACATGGACAGTTCCTGAGTCACTCACTGTCCACAGTGTCCTCCAAGACCTGCATCCCGCAACGGCCTGCTGACCCCACGCCTGCACAGACACGCCTGCCCTCAACACCGCCCTCCACTTCCCGCCCAGGCTCTACAGGCGCCCCGCCCTCTGCCGAACTTCTTTCTAGGAAAGAGGGGAAGGCGCAGAGGGACCCAAACGCCTACCGCGAAGGAGGCAGCAGCACACAGGCACAGCTGCTTCATGGCGAACCGCAGGAGGGCGGGGCCAGATCAGACCACGCCTACCTCCTCAGACACGGGGCTCTGCCCTCCTCCTGTGGCACACCTCTTCTCCAGACTCAGCACCCTTCCTCACCAGGCTCAGGCACAGAGCCCGCCCAGCTTCCCCCTAGATTTCAGGCCCCTCCCACCTCTTCCACGAAAGCTCAGGGCCCGCTCACATCCGTTCTAAGTTCCAGGTTACTCCCATTTTCCCCAGGCCCGCTCGCCCGCTGCTATATAGTGCTCTCTTCCCCACCACCCCACTCCTGCACCGACACGCTCCATCCCGCTGAAAAGGCTCCGCCCCGCAACTCCATGATGGTCCCTATCGGGTGTCAGCCCGCTAACTCCTCACCTCCAGCTCACCTTACTTACAATGATGGACATCATTCATTCAGCCATCACCTTCCAGTCTTCATTCATTCATACATTTATGCCTATCTTTTCATTCATTCATTCGTTCATCCATCGTTTCACACATTCACTCTCTCCAACAGTCATTATTCGCACTTTGCTAATGTTTTCATTCACCCATTCGCTCATTAATTTCCTCACCACCCATTTACTAACGTCTTTTCATGGGCAAATGCATTGGCTTACTCATCCCTTCATTCACGCACACATCCTCTCACCCATTCACTCCTCCAACCTACCTGTCCACCCATCTACTCTTTCATTATTTACTTCGCTCCAGTAGCTCTCAAGTCTCACTCCAAACTTGAATCCCAGGTCTGCCTCGCCATTATCCACCTATGGGACTGACCTAGACCTCACCTGTTGGAGCCTCCGCCCTCCTCATATGTGCAATGGGGTTTCACATAGACTTTCCAGACACAGCTCCGGAGGGCCGTGCAGAGGCTGAGCAGAACGCACCGCCCTGCACAACAGGCCTGGTACACCATGAGTACACAATAAGAACTGCATTTCATTCTTCAGGCACATGCATCTGGACCTGTGCACAGCTTCCAGGCTGGGTCAGAGGAATCTTTAGATCAACTGGAAGTGGGGGTTGCAACCCCCGTTTCTGGCTCTAAGGTGTGTGGGCACTTGTCTGCCTTGCCTGAAATTAGAGCCCTCTATGCAGGACCCACAAAATATCCCTGGGCCACAGCCTGAGACTCTTCTGTTCTACATTTATCAAGTGACTGCGGAATGACTTTCTAGCTCTCTGGCTTCTGTGCATGTAAGTTGGCACTGTAGAAGCTGTCTTGGAGACGGAGCAGCAGGCAGGGACACACGACAGGAGCTGTGGGATGAGAATCCCAGAGAGGCAGAACTTGGGGAGAAGTGAGTCGTTCATGAAATTGCCTTGCACAGGTGGAGATATGGTCTCCCTAATAAACAATAAGCAACTCCTGCCTCTGTGTCCCATAACACTCTAGATACTGGTGTGTCCCTCTCTGCAGAGAGTCCTAGAATATGTGTACATATATACACATGTATATATAAATATATACACATATAGATACATATATATACATATGCATATATGCACATGTATATAGGCACATATATAGAGACACACATATACATACACACATACATATCTACATACATGTACACACACCCGCGCACACACACACATGTGCCACCTTTAAAGAGAGAGAGAGAGAATACTGAGCCAGACACAGTGGCTCTCACCTTTAATCCAGGACTTGAGAGGCAGAGGCAGACAGATCTCTGTGACTTTGAGGGCAGCCTGGTCTACAGAGCAAGTTCTATGAGAGCCAGGGCTACACAGAACAAACAAACAAAAAAGGGAGAAAGAATGCTTTGAGCCCGATGTGACTGTACAACCCATGATCGCAATACTAGGAGACTGAAGAGGAAAGACTGTGATTCAAGGCCAGCCAGGGTTCCCACTTCCAAAACTGTATAAGCCTCCATCACTGCCTGGAGGGATTTTCCTCCAATAAGGTCAGAATGTCAGCAAGGGTGCCCCAGATAAAGTAGTCCCCATTCCACACAAGAGAATCTGGGGCCCAGAGCCCACTGAGCCCCTGCTGGAACCTTGAGGACACCTTGGGAATGAGCTCAGCCTGAGCTAACATCTGCAGGGCTGCAGCCTGGCACTTGGCCACAGCAGGAGAGGACCCAGAGGCCCAGGGCACCAAGGGGCCTCCAGGCAGCCATGAGTGTTCACTTTCTTCCCTAGGGGCTGCAGAGACAAAAGCCAAGCTTCACCCTGGCTGCTATGGGGAAACCAGAGAAGGGTGAGGGTGGCAGACAGGTTCCCGGCGGGGAGGGGCCGACCAGGCCTCCCATCTGCTGCCCAGGCTGGTCCAGCACCAGGGACCCACCCCTCCCTACTCTGTTGCTGCCCCTTCTTCGAAGCCCCACCAAAATACACCCACATTCCAAGCTAAGTGTCTCTTGCCAAGGGTGGGTAGGCTGCAAGATTTTGAAATAATTCAGCTTTTTAAGTAGGTGAGTGTTTTTTCCACAGAGGGTTTCCCTGTATAGTAGCCCTGGCTATCCTGAAACTCACTCTGTAGACCAGGCTGGCCTAGAACTCGGAGATCCAGCTGCCTCTGCTAGGATTAAAGGCTTTAGCTATCACAGCTGGCCTGATTAAGCTTTCAAAAACTATTTTTCCTTAACTTAAAAATTGCATTTATAGGGACTGCAGAGACGGCTCAGCAGTTAAGTGCACTGGTTGCTCTTCCAGAATCCTGAGTTCAACTCCCAGCAGCCACAGGGTGGCTCACAACCATCTGTAATGGGACCCGATAACCTTTTCTGGTGTGTCTGAAGACAGCTACCGTGTAAATAAATCTTTTTTTTTTAAAGAGTTTTTTTAAAGTTGCATTTAGGTGTGTACATGCACACATGCATGGAGGCAGAGGTCAGAGGACAACCTTGTGGGGTCATTTTTCTCCCTCCACCATGTGGGCTCTGAGAATCAAACTCAGGAGAGATGGCTTAGCAGTTAGATCAATGGCTGCTATCACAGAGGACCAGAGTTCAGCTGCAAGTACCCTTCCCTGCTGAGCCATCTTGATTTTTTTTTGTTTGTTTGTTTTGTTTTTCGAGACAGGGTTTCTCTGTGTAGCCTTGGCTGTCCTGGAACTCACTCTGTAGGCCAGGCTGGCCTTAAACTCAGAAATTTGCCTGCCTCTGCCTCTCAAGTGCTGGGATTAAAAGCGTGCGCCACCACACCTGGCCCCGCTGAGCCATTTTGCCAGCCCATTCTTCAGCATGTGCAATGACTTGGTTTCCAACTAGTCTAGCTTTACTGTCTAGGAAAGCAACAGTTCTCTCTCTCTCTCTCTCTCTCTCTCTCTCTCTCTCTCTCTCTCTCATGCTCTCCCTTGCTCTCTCTGGCTCTCTGGATCTCTTGCTTCCTCCCCCCCCTCCCAGCCCTTCCCTCCCCATTCCCCCTGCAGGTCACACCCATTGATACCTATCTCCATCTTCTAATGGAGACAGGCATATCGCTTCCCTGCTGTGTGGCTTTGAGGAGCTTCTACCACCTCTCTGAGCCATCCTTCCTCTCTCAAATGCACATAAGTTCATTCCTTGAAGAATCATAGTGAGCAAAAGACCAGGGCTCACAGAGCAGAGCACTTGGGAATCCCTCAGGAATCACTAAATTCGGACGACGATGAAAATGAAAACGGGGGCAGGAAGAGTTTGGGGGTATCTCGGTGACACCTTGCCAGCATGTGCAAAGGAGGAAGGGTTGCCCCAGTAACCACTGAGACCCTGAGTGGGGGGTGGGTGAGCAGAACTGAACCATGAGTGGGACTCAGTGAACCTACGTGGGCAATCAGCATTTGATCCAGAAAACTGAACCAGGGACCTGCTGGAGCAGCTGACCTGCTGGAGTAGCTGACCTGCTGCAGCAGCTGGGGGAACAGCGGATAGGGGATCAGGTGGAGCCTAAAGGACTGGTGGGTTCTGAGCCACAGCAGGGAGGACTGAGCAGTCCTCCAAGCCTGAAGACTCACCTCTGTTTTCTTGAATCGTGCCCGGAGGGTCTTCATCACACCTGCTAGGGGCTCTCGTCTTGTTTCTGGACAAGGCGTGGGTCGGGTGAGGGACAGGATGCTGGGGTGGTCAGCCACACTGTCCTCACAACACAGCCTGGGCAAATCTGCTGTGTGTCCAAGTTCAGGCTACTTGCACCCTCTGAAGGAACTGTCCTCAACTGTAAACAGAGATAATTCCTCCTTGTCCAGGCAGTCCCCTGAAGTGGGGCTGAGCGTGCATCACAACCAGCAGCACTAGTTCAGCAGCTCACACAGGCTGCAACCTGGAGTTTGTGCAATCATTGATGCCATAAACTCCCCACCACACAAACACTCTTCTCTGTGAAATTTCTATTCACAAAATCGCCTCTCTCCCACACAGAACTATCTACCTCCCCAAACGGAGCTTCCAAGTTCTCCCAAGCTGGGTCTCCTCCTGTACCTCTAACCTGGGTTCATATGTAATGGAGCTACAGGGGGAGACACACTGGAAAGTCAGTGTTTTGCAAGAAAGTCTGGTCAAAACTGTCACTATTTAGGGCAGTTCCACCCACCCATCCATCTACCCATCCACCCACCCATCCATCCATCCATCCACCCACCCATCTACCCACCCACCCATCCACCCACCCATCTACCCACTCACCCATCCACCCACCCACCTACCCACTCACCCATCCACCCACCCATCCACCCACCCATCTACCCACTCACCCATCCACCCACCCATCTACCCATCCATCCATCCATTCACTGATCCCACCTCCTCTACTAATCAGGTTCACTTTCACCCCACACCTACCACCAAGGGTGGGTGACAAAACACCCAAAAGAGTTGTCCACATGCTACCAGTCTGAAGGAAATCGCCACGGCAAGGTGGCAGGGAAGGCCTGTGGATTTAAGGGTTTGCCTTCTGAAGAGGTGACACAGCACAGGTGACGCTGCGCACTGGGCCTGGGCCTTGGCTCCCGCGTGGGATGTGTGCACCTGTCACAAGTGTGCAGATGCGTGTGTTCATACTGTTGCAGGTAGCACCCCTCACCAGCACCCAGACTTCCCTGGCCTCCCTCACCCACATCCCCCTACCTCAGGCGACTCCAGACCGGAACCCAGCGTCCAAGCAGCCTCTCTGGTTACCCGCTCCAGCTGCGAGCCACCAGCAGCAGAGTAGAGGTGACACCCGATCAGGTTGGGGTGGGGGAGCGGGGGACGGATGAGCCAAGGGAGGAGACAAGCTGCTGTTAGCCAGCTTGCTCAGATGGGCAGCCCCAAGGACGGCCTCTCCCACCTCCTTGTGTGCTCCTGCCTCCTCGAAGCCTTTCTTGGGGTCTCCACGGGGATCAGGAGGCTTCGGTTGTTATATGCTGCCATTGACCCATCACATGGCTCCTGTGTCTGTTGATTACCAACAGGCAGAATGGTCAGATAGTGCCTCCCATCTCTAGATGGCCACGGAAGCAGGGCTCTTCACCTCTCTCCTTGCATCTCTGGGCACCTCTGGGTAACACGTGGAACTCGCCCAGTTCTGTGGACCTAACCCTATGCTCTGTGATATTCCGGGAGGTGCACTCCAGAAACTAACCCAGGAAATGTTGGCAGGGGGCCCAGAGGTCTTTCCTCTGCCCAAGAACCCCAGTTTTCCATTCATTCTCTCCTGTAGCCAGAGTCAGGCAGACCCTGGATGACAGTCACAAAGGTTAGGGTATCATGTAGCCTAGCGTGGCTTCGAACTTTCTGTCCCCTCCTGCCAGTGCTATAAGCACTCCGGGCAGGGCTCTACACACTGAGAACTGTGGATTTTTGTTTTGCTTTGTTTGGTTTCATTTCTGGGTTTTGCTGATGTTGTCTCTTTTGAAACAGGGAGTTGGTCTGGGACTCGCAATCCCCCTGCCTCGACTCCTGTGAGTGGCCTCATCACTTTTCTGGCTCTGGTCGCGGATCCCAGGACTGGGGAATCCACTAAGTCAGAGAGGTAGTCTCGGCCAGCACTGAAGACTAAGCTTGCTGCATCAGGAGGGCGCATGCGCTCTGGAAAGAATGCTGTTTTTCACCTCCACGTACCCACCCCACCCTCAGGCACGTATCTAGGGAAGGCGGCTACTCTTTCCCGACCGTCCCTTCACCACTTCCGGCGGAAGCGGCCTCAACAAGGGAAACTTTATTGTTCCCGTGCGGCAGCGCCGGCGACGATGTCGGTGAATTATGCAGCAGGGTTGTCGCCTTACGCGGATAAGGGCAAGTGCGGGCTGCCCGAGGTGAGAGCTGCAGTGTTCGAGTCACCGAATGACCCCAGACGGGGAGCGGCCGGGCGAAGCGGGGCATTGTGGGAACAGCATGAAACATAGAGTCTAGACAATGGGAGGGACTTCCCTGGAAGGAGGGGGCGGGAAGTGACACCCACTGCTCAGGCTGGGTGACACGGAGGAACCTGGGTCAGGGAAGGAGTGAGGGGCTAATGGGAACGAGACCAAATCGTCAGGTCAGGGAGTGGACGTCTTAATTGTCAGGGAAAACCTGGAGCTGTGGGAAGATCTGCAGGGCCGGAAGCTGGCACCCTTTCCTGGGGGCATCCCTGTACCCCACTCTGTACTCCTCCCTGAATCTGGGCCAGATGGATCCTGAGTGTGGGGCTGTCAGTCTTTGTTGTTTCTGAAGGGGTGTAGTAGGGTGGAGGGTTCTCTCTTTGTAGCCCAGGCTGGCCCCGAACTCACAGGAATCTTCCTGCCTCTGCCTCCCGAGTACTGGTGTTAAAGGCCTGCGACACCATGCCCTGCCTGCCTCATGTTAACGGAGCCCCTAGACAAGTAGAGCTGCATCTTGATTTAGGGGAGAGAGGTGGGTTATCTAAAGTCCAGGATGGGGGATGACGTCAGTGGGGAGGTCACGTGGGCCACAACCAGACCAGGACAAAGGAGTGGCTGCCTGCAGGAACAGCACTCTGGGAAGAGGGCTCGGCATGTGCAAAGGCCCTGGGGTAGGACACAGCGATGTGTTAAGAGTGTGGCTGGAACTGAGGGATGTTGAGAAGGGGCAGACAGAGCATTGACCCACAGGAGGCCTGCCACTTGGGAGGTCACGTGTTGCCTCCTCCTGCCCTCTGACCCTACAGATCTTCGACCCACCAGAGGAGCTGGAACGCAAGGTGTGGGAGCTGGCCCGGCTAATGTGGCAGTCCTCCAGCGTGGTTTTCCACACGGGCGCCGGCATCAGCACCGCCTCTGGCATCCCCGACTTCAGGTCGGTGAACAATGAGGGGAAACTGAGGCAGGGCTCTTGCTGATACACCTCTAGGGACTAAGGTGAGGTGGCAGAAGGACCTTTCAGTTTTCCTATGTCTCTGAAAGGCCCAGCAAAAACTCCACTTGCCCAAGGATCAGAGCATGCCCACATAATGTAGTAGCTGCAAGGCATGCTGGGAAATGTATTCATGCAGCTCGGCCAGCCACTGGGTTTTCTAGGGTCAGAATGACTCAATGTTGTGGAGTGACTAGCTCACCCATAACCTTCGGTGGCAGCCTATGACCACTGTAAAGCATTCTGGGAACCCGCAGCCGGTCTTAACCAGTACTCAGCCCCAGCTCCACTAGCTCCCCTGCCTTTGTTTACCCCCAGACCCTCAGCCCCTCCGCCTCTTTCATGAAGACGTCCCATGCTCTTTAGAATTCTTGCCTACCCGGCAGTCATTGTCTCCACCACAGGATACAGAACCACCCTAAGAACGGGGCTGGGGCCAGCATGGGCTGACTTCAGCATTAACAGGAAGAGCCCACAGCCTGGAAAATGAATGTTTGACCTCTGTGCCTGTCCTCCTCTGCTTGCTATCCTCAGAGGCCCCCATGGCGTGTGGACCATGGAGGAACGCGGCCTGGCCCCCAAGTTTGACACCACCTTCGAGAATGCTCGGCCCTCGAAGACCCACATGGCCCTGGTTCAGCTAGAACGCATGGGCTTCCTCAGCTTCCTGGTCAGCCAGAACGTAGACGGGCTGCACGTGCGCTCGGGCTTCCCCAGGTCCGATGAGTCGGCCGGGGGGCTGGGGCTCAATTGCATCTCTTCCTCCTTATTGGACCAGGGTGCCCTAGCTCAGGGGCATTTATTAGGGATGCAAAGAGGGGGAAGGCTCGGAGCCCAAAGCCGGGCAGTACTTGGTCAAATTGGGGGGATGTAGGCAGGGTTCCACCCCTCACTGGGGTGGGGTGGGGAGGTTGGCAGGGGCTTTAGGGCCAACTGACTGTTGCGGCAGAGGGCGAGTACATGACAGAATTTCTCCATGTCTTGGCTACCCTGGGACTTGCCCTGTAGATCAGGCTCACAGAGATCCACTTGCCTCTGCCTCCCAATGGAGGGATTAAAGGGGTGTGCCGCGGCTAGCCAACAGGTTTTTTGTAGTGGGGAGGAGGTATTTGTGAGTTTGTGAAGACACCGTCAGACAGCTATGCATGCAACAGTTCCTCAGAATGGGACAGGCTGGGACATCCTCCAGGAAAGAGAAGTGGACGCCCCTTGTGAGTGAGCCCCCTAGGAAGGCTTTCTGGAGGAGGAGGCAGACTGAGCAGCTGGTCCAAGCCCCAGGATCTGGGAAGGGTCCTTACTGGCATCTTCTTCTGCAGGGACAAGCTGGCAGAGCTGCACGGAAACATGTTTGTAGAGGAATGTCCCAAGTGTAAGACGTGAGTGTTGCCCGTGTAACACAAGACCCTGCTCCTCCCCTAAGCCAGCTCAGGGTCCTAGCATGGCCTAGAGAAGGCCAGAGACAGTCAGATGAAAACAGACCAACAAAGGCTCGTAGACAAATGGGGCAAACCCTTTCTTCACAGCCCCCCAAGGGAGAAGCTGGTCATGCCCTTGGCAATGAGGGGTTCTCCCTGCCCTGCCTTTGCTATGGCTCTGGGCTGGGTGTCAACATGGCTTGCACACCAGAGCCTCGGGGTGTTGAGCAGGACTGTGCCTCCTGAGCTTTGGCCCCTGACTCCCTCTTAGGGGTTCTTTATTCAGACAGGACTTCATTAAAGTTGCCCAGGTTATCCTGAAATTTGGCATCCTCCTGCCTCAGCTTCCTGCGTGCTGAGCTCACAGGTGCGAGCCATCATGTTTCCCTTAGCCTCCTCCCTCCCGCACCCTCCCTTGTGTGGATGCCAGCGGCTGACACTGGCTCAGCCCCCTCTGCTTGTGTTTTGAGGCAGACTTGCTCTCAGAACCTGTACCTCTTTGGTTTAGCTGAGTGGCCAGTGAACTCCTGGGGTCCCCAGCTCAGCCTCCCAAGCTCTGGGGCGACAATCCTGCTCCACCATGCTCTTCGTTTTCCATGGATGACTCAAACACAGAGCCCGGAGTCTGCTTGCCAGGCACTTTCAGACTGAGTAGTCTGTCTGTCTATCCCTCGGTTGTTTGTCCTGCTCAGTAGCCCATGGGTTGAGCCTGGCTACACCACCCCCCAGCTGAGAGAACATTAGAAAATGTGTGTGCACCCTTCCCCCTTTACAGGCAGTACGTCAGAGACACGGTTGTGGGCACCATGGGCCTCAAGGCCACAGGCCGGCTCTGCACCGTGGCCAAGACCAGGGGACTTCGGGCCTGTAGGTAGGTGACTTTCCTCACACCCTCCACCTGTGAGGAGGTGGGCGCCCCCTGACTCCATTCCCTGACTGCCACAGAGGGGAGCTGAGAGACACCATTCTGGACTGGGAGGACTCGTTGCCTGACCGGGACCTGATGCTCGCTGATGAGGCCAGCAGGTGGGACCCCACACTCCCCAGGTGGAAATGGGTGGGGATGGCTACGCAGACCTCCACAGAAGGTCGAAACTCGGGTGGGACAGCAGGGTTGTCCCCATCACCCCCAGCCCAGGGCCCTGGGCACCATAGGTGCAGAGGAGAAGCTGAGACACAGAGTGAGTGGAAGGTTTCTTCGCGTTCCTGCTTTCAGGTTTTTGTGGTAGTGGGGAGAATCCTGGGCCTGTGTGCACTAAACAAGCCCTCTGCAGAATCAGCCCCTTCGCTGGAGGATTCTAGGCAAGAGCCCCACCCTGACCACGCCCCCATACCTAACTGGGAACTTTAGGTGGGGGCTTCGTCCTGACCACGCCCCCAGTACCTAACTGGGGCATTCTAGGTGGGGCTCCGCCCAGACCACGCCCCCCAGTACCTAACTGGGGCATTCTAGGTGGGGCTCCACCCTGACCTCCAGCTTTGAGTCATTTCACCATACAGGAATATTTGCTTTCCTTTTTTGAGAGAAGGTCTGCTGTGTAGACCAGACTGGCCTTAGACTCAAGAGGTCTGTCTACCTTCTGAATGCTGGAATTCAATGCGAATGCAGTTCGCTCAAAGCTTGAACCTTTTGATCCTCCTGCCTCAGCCTGTGGAATAGCTAGGACAACAGGCCTGTGCCACCCAGCCTGGTTGTCGTTAATTTTTAAAAAACTGGCCGGGTGGTGGTGGCGCATGCCTTTAATCCCAGCACTTGGGAGGCAGAGGCAAGCAGAGTTCTGAGTTCTAAATTCGAGGCCAGCCTGGTCTACAGAGTGAGTTCTAGGACAGCCAGGACTATACAGAGAAACCCTGTCTTTTGTTTGTTTTGTTTTTTGTTTTTTGTTTTTGTTTTTCGAGACAGGGTTACCCTGGCTGTCCTGGAACTCACTTTGTAGACCAGGCTGGCCTCGAACTCAGAAATCCGCCTGTCTCGGAGAAACCCTGTCTTGAAAAAACAAAACCCAAAACTGGACAGTGGTTTACAGTGAGACACCAAGACTGAATCTCAGCTCCCAAGTGTTTCTCCAGTGCCTGGTGGGTGGGCGTGAGGGCTGGAACCTGAGGTGGGCCTGGGCCCCACCCACTTCCTGCTCCCTGTTCCAGGACCGCAGACCTGTCTGTCACCCTGGGTACCTCGCTGCAGATCCGCCCCAGTGGGAACCTGCCCCTTGCCACTAAGCGCCGAGGAGGCCGTCTGGTCATTGTCAACCTGCAACCCACAAAACATGTATGTACCAGTGCCCTGCCCGGTGCCCCGGTGCCCCCTAGCCCACGCTGACTGTCCCTCCCTTGGCAGGACCGCCAGGCTGACCTGCGCATCCACGGCTACGTGGATGAGGTGATGTGCAGACTCATGAAGCATCTGGGGCTGGAGATTCCAGCCTGGGATGGACCCTGCGTGCTAGACAAAGCCCTGCCACCTCTGCCTCGCCCAGTAGCACTCAAGGCTGAGCCCCCCGTGCATCTCAATGGTGCAGTGCATGTTTCGTATAAGTCCAAGCCCAACAGCCCTATACTCCACAGGCCCCCCAAAAGAGTGAAGACCGAGGCTGCCCCCAGCTGACCCGGGTATGTGGGGCGGGAGGGGAACTTGAAGGAACCACACATGTTGAGGTTTTTGTTTGTTTGTTTGTTTGTTTGTTTTTTATATTCTGGGGACTGAGCCCAGGTTTGCATATCTCACCCTGGTGTCTTTTCAGATTTTTTTTTTTTTTTTTTTTTTTTTGAGACCAGGACTCCCTAGATCGCTCAGGCTGGTCTGGAACTCACTGCTATAGCCCAGGCTGGCCTGGAACTAGCCTGCCTGCCTCAGCCTCTACTGTAGTAGGGACAGCGGGCAGGTACACCATGTCCAACACAGCTCCTTTCTTCAAAGTCTCACTGTGTCCCTTGTCCAGGTCCTTCCAGGGAATCTCAGGGCATGGGGAATCCCACACATGTGGAAGAGGCCGTGTCCCAGGGATCCACGTGCCTCTCTACCAATCACACCCGCTCGTGACTCAGGATGTGCCCGGAGCAGCAGTCTCACACACTCCACACACCATTGCTGCCCCCTGCACGCATCTCCCCCCCATCCCCTGGCCCTGACACAGAGCCACCAAGGGCCCACCAGGCACCCATCTGTGCTAAGGGCCCCAGGCTCCCAGAAGCTCCCAATGCAATAAATACAAAATCCCTTCCATTCTTTTACATTTTGTTACATTTATGTATTCCGTTTGTGTGTGTGTGGTGTGTGGAGGTTCATGTGTGGAGGTCAGCTGACAACTTGAAGGAGTCAGGACATGGAACTCTGGGCATCAGGCTTGGCTCAAGCACCTTTACCTGCTGAGCCCTCTCACCAGTCCTGTTCCCCCAACCCACCCCACCTCCTTTATTTACCTAAGTGTGTTAGAATCCCCACCCAGCCAAAAAACGGAAGTTTGAAGGACCTGTTTTGTTATTTTGTTTTGAAGTCATTCCACCCCAACATGGCCAAATCCATGGATGAAACCATTCCTGTGACACCATCACCTCTGGAGCTGGCCTCCTGACCACTCCAGGCCTGGAGACAGATCTCCCACAACTCTCTTGCTCATGCAGGCGCAGTGAGATCTAACATTTTTCTGTGGGTTCTGAGGTTTCAAACTCAGGTCCTCCGTGCTTGCACTGAGCCACATCCCAGGAGTTCCTAGGTGTCTGGTTAGTCAAGGTCAACCCACTCACCCAAGATCCATGTGTCACAGGCTGCGCCCAACTTGGTAGAAGTGAAGATACTCAATTGCTCGGGTCTCTATGTCTCTGTTGTCTCTGTCTTCCCACTGCCTGGTCTGGGGCTTGGTCCCACTACAGGGCCTGGTTCCCCACACCAGCATTCTAGAGGACCTGGTCACTCAGATGTTAGGGGTGGAACCTGGAGAACCTCGACAATCATAGATGCTAAGTACAGGTAGTGAATCAGAGGCGGGGCTGGGCACCTGCCCAATCAGAAGCACCGACTTCAGCTTTGTCCAATCAGAGTCCGAGGCGGGATCATGACTGACATCCTGCAAACGGCAGTGGTCTCCATTCTATCAACTGAATGGTGGAGAAATGCCACAGAAATCCCGCTCAGTTTGGAGGCATCTTCATATGCGTTCCAAATCGTCACCCAGACCAGAAAGTCTCCCACCCCAAACCCTGAGTAACAGGGTCATGACCCAGCAAAGTCTCCACTCGACGTTCTTCTTTCACAGCTCACCATCCAGTGCAGCAGTGGGATCAGGATCACAGGGGTCTCTCACTCCTAAGAGCATTGATATCACGCACAGTGTAAGGGCTGTGGAGGAACATCCACCAGCCATCCCTCAGAAAGAAACCGCGTCTGTCCTTGAGTGTCAGTAGTGTGGGGAAGCCTGCATTTATCTACAATCTTCTCAAAGACAGGAAAGGACCTCAGAGAGAAACTACAGATTTCATCTGTGAGGGAGAGAAAAACCCTGCAGTCATGAGCCGAGTGGGAAAGCCCTCAGACATTTCTCACCCTTGCAGATGTGCATGAAATTCCACACAGGAGAGCAGTGACAAGGGGAAACCCTCCCTTGGCTAATATCCTGTAGGTGGTTTTTGATACTTTGTGGGTTCTTCCTTATATGAGGGTGGGGGAGGCTCCTGAATTTAATTCCTTTTTTCTTGTTTCTTCTTTTAGCACAACTACTAACAAACTAAAACCAAACAACCAATCAACCAACCCTCTAATTCACCCCCCTCCACCCCATGTGCCAGTGACCATCAACCAACCACACTGCCTCTCGGAGCCCTTGCATTTTATATGTCCTCCAAGAAGTGCCCAGAATTCCAAACATTGCACAATAACAGAGACTATCTGCAGCTGGCAAAACCACGCCTCTGCTAGAGCACGAGGCAAATCATTGTCAGCTGCTGGGGACAGTCCGAAGCAGCCCCACCCCCCACAGACAAAGACACATTCTTATAATATTTCTGTATTTTTAAAAGAAGCCTAATGGGGGCTGGCGAGATGGCTCAGTGGGTAAGAGCACTGACTTGCTCTTCCGAAAGTCATGAGTTCAAATCCCAGCAACCACATGGTGGCTCACAACCATGAGATCTGATGCCCTCTGCTGGTCTGAAGTAATCTACATTGTACTTATATGTAATAATAAAATCTTAAAAAAAAAAAAAAAAAAGCCTAATGGGCTGGTGAGATGGCTCAGTGGGTAAGAGCACCCGACTGCTCTTCCGAAGGTCCTGAGTTCAAATCCCAGCAACCACATGGTGGCTCACAACCATCAGTAATGAGATCTGACGCCCTCTTCTGGAGTGTCTGAAGACAGCTACAGTGTACTTACATATAATAATAAATAAATCTTTAAAAAAAAAAAAAGAAGCCTAAGGGTTGGAGAGATGGCTCAGCAGTTAAGAGCACTGACTGCTCTTCCAAAGGTCCTGAGTTCAAATCCCAGCAACCACATGGTGGCTCACAAACATCTGTAATGAGATCTGACGGCCTCTCTGGTGTGTCTGAAGACAGCTACAGTGTACTTAGACATAATAAATAAATAAATAAATCTTTTAAAAAAAGAGGGCCCATGGGAGAGAAGGCTGGCAGTCAAGAAAGACCTTCAATTGTTCCTCTTCCTTACAGAGACACGAGACAGCACCCTTCGAAAACCAGCAGACGCACAGTGTGGGGTCACACTACAAAGGGACTCACATACATACAGTGTTCGAGGCAACCTGACACAAGAGATGCAGTCCTACTAGTGTTGTAGGTGTCATGGCACCTGTGTGAGCAGTGTGTGTGTGTGTGTGTGTGTGTGTGTGTGTGTGTGTGTGTGCATGGTGTGCTGGGGATGAACCCCAGGGCTTTTGCATGTGCTAAACAAACACATCACCATCACCACCATGGGACTACGTTCCCAGCCCTAAAGTGTATTTTGTTGTTGTTTTGTTTTTTGTTTTTTGAGACAAGGTTTCTCTGTGTAGCCCTGGCTGTTCTAGAACTCACTCTGTAGACCAGGCTAGCCTCGAACTCAGAAATCCACCTGCCTCTGCCTCTCAAGTGCTGGGATTAAAGGCATGCGCCACCACTGCCCGGTCATAAAGTGTATTTTTCTTTTTTTTTTTTTTAAAGATTTTTATTTATTTATTATATGTAAGTACACTGTAGCTGTCTTCAGACACACCAGAAGAGGGCGTCAGATCTCATTACGGATGGTTGTGAGCCACCATGTGGTTTCTGGGATTTGAACTCAGGACCTTCGGAAGAGCAGTCGGGTGCTCTTACCCACTGAGCCATCTTGCCAGCCCCGTATTTTTCTTTTCATGGTGTAAGTATATGCATAAGCTTCTGTGTGCAGATGTGCTCACACCTGTGCAGGGCTATTTGCCTGTGCACATACGCAGAGGCTGGAAGAAGGTGTCCGGGTCCCCCGTATATTCTAGCAGACTCTCCCTGCACCTGGGCCTCATGTGCATCTCAGCTGAGCTGAAAGCCGGCAAGTCCAATGATCTCCATGCGTCCACCCACTCAGAACTAGGGTTGCAGGCAGCACCAAAGCACAACTTTTTCATGAGTGCTGGGATCCAAGCCCACATCTCACGGCCGGAGGAGAGCAAGTTCCCTTCAGTTTGAGCTGTCATCTCTGCGGTCTCTTAAACTGAACTCTTTATATGCAGCTAGGCTTGGATTATGCTGGGTTCGATGTCAACCTGTCACAAATTAAAATCACCTGAGCAGAAGACACACCTGAAGAGATGCTCTGACTGCCTTCCCCAGTGTAGGACAGTCCATGCCGATGGTAGCAGCCCAGACAGAATCTGTCAGGGGAAACCATCTCACCTTCTGCTCCTGTGGCCTCCCTCTGGCTGATGGCGGAACTGGTATCCCCAAACATAGCCGGTGGCTGGTTCTCCAGGAACCTTCTGGTGCCAGATTGGTACTACTGAGGCAGCACACCTTGTGAACTCAATAACTGCCGGTTGGCCCCAGTGAGAGACGCTACTGTGGGACTACTGTGATGCTGGGTCTCCAGCCTCAATGATAGGGATCTGGGTCTCGGGGTCTCCGGTGGGCTTGTGCTGGCGTCACTACTTTAGAGATGACTCAGCACGTGCACGTGAGCACTCACACATGCTCATGAGCACTCACACATGCACATACACGGTTCTGTTTCCCTGGTGGCCCTCACTAAACAGCTCAATTTCCATCCAGTGGCCATTAGTAAATATCTCTTAGGGGGCTGTTTGGACCATGAGTGCTGTGATACTTACTCATGACCTCAGTGGAGTAATGTGGGATCCCACCCATTGCATTTCCTATCTTTCCAACTGGGATTATTTTACTCACTGAGCAGAAGAGCATATGCTCTTCATTGATAAAGTATCAGAAGTGCCAAATAATGTAAAACTTGAAGAGTAGGGCAGCCTGGTCCCCTCTGGCATCTGCCATTTGCTGTTTGGTTGTGAAGTTGACAAATGCCTCCAATCACCTATGTGATGGTTCATTTTTTTGTTTTTGTTCATTTGACACAAACCTAGAGCCAACAAGGAAGCATGAGTTTCAACTTGCTCTATGGGACATTGCTCTGTGAGCTTCAAGGACCCAGCCACGGGGGTGGCCACGTCCAGGGGAGCCCAGGAAGCAGCCAATGGGAAGCCTTCCTCCATGGTTCCCAGGTACTTGGAGAGAGGAGACACTCCAGGATGAATTTAGCCTTCTCGGCAGCGAAAGGGTCAGCTGACAAGACAGGCTGACTCCACGACAGGCTTCAGTGAGATTAGGCCTAAAACTCAGGCTTCAGGCAGCTAGTCAGAAACTGCCCCACCACCTGGCCAGAAGCAAGGACAATGGGTCAGCAGTTTCCAGGCAGCCTCCACACCCAGGTAAAGGGATGTCCTTAGAGACAGAGTAAGACAAAGCCCACCTACCCTGGGACTCCTCTCTGTGCTTTAAATCAGGCCTGAGAGCTCACATCAGGGTCTCTCTGTCCTGGTAAAGGGAGACCCCAGCGTGCTGGACTTCTGCAGAACAAAGCACTCTTGGCGGCTACGCACCATTCGCGTCTGAGGCGTCATTCAGCCTCTATAGGACTGAACACCTGGGCGCTTTTCAGGAAAGGCTCTTTTAGCAAGTCACTTTCCACATAGCAAACCTCTTATCAGATCCAGGAGTTGTCTGAAGCAACCATTGCCTAAGCACTTCTCAGCCAAATGAGACTTCTGGGTCTGCCAGGTATGTCTCAGGACTGTTACACAAAGGCTCTGAGAATCCTTCAGGAAGAGCAACTGCATAACCCTCAGAGAGCAATCGTATGTGCAAAAGGATCCGTCAAAGCCTAGAAGCCGTCACTCCAGAACTTGCCATATACAATGAATGGCTCCACTAGAGTTCTATTACAGCTCTGTAAACCAGGCTGGCTTCAAACACAGATTCCCCCTGCCTCTGCCTAACACCCTCCCCCCACACACACCCCCAAGTGCTGGGATTAAAGATGTGCACCACCACTACCTGGGTCTTCTTTAGATATTTATGTGTTACTAAAATGTCTAATTGGGTGGTGAATGCCTCATTATTTGAACACTTCTCATAGCTCTGATTCTACACAGACACTATGTTGGACTTTGTCTCTGGGTGCCTCATTAAGCGTGCTGACCTACTCCTTCCCGAGTGTTAGGGCCTGGGAGGATTTCTAGTGCATGCAACCTAAAGTATGCAATTCCCAAATCTGGGTTCAATAATAATGTTAGAAATATAAGCACTTGGACCAGCAAGAGAGCTCGGAGCATAAAGGGGCTTGCTGATAAGTTAAAGTAGCAAAGATGAGGGTACTTTTGCAGGGCCCATGTCAAGATGTGCTGCTAAGAAATTATGTTGTGCGACAGATCTAGTGTAAGAGGTTTGGAGGAGGCAGTGAGAGTGAATGGCTGTCTCAGAGTGGAGACATGAGGGAGAGACAAGAGACAGACAGGCAGCGAAAATGAACAAGACAGAGAATAAGAAAGTACAGGAAGGAGACAGAGCCACAGAGGAACAGGAGAAAGATCTGGGGTGGCCAGAGCATTTTCTGTACCACACATGGTACACCTGGAGCTCTTGGCAGTAGGTGATGATGAAGAGGTCAGCTCAGGAACTTTAGAAAAGTCCACCAGACCCCTCCCCTCCTGGAAGGTCATAAAGAACACAGGCACCCCTCCCCTCCAGCAAGGAGGGGCTGATTGCATTCCTCAGACCTCAGGGAGGAGGGGCGGACCACCCATAGACACATTCTGCAACCATTGGCCACCCACCTCATTCCCTATAGACCAACCAGTTTAAAAGTCACACTGTTCTGCCAATCACATTGTGCCTAATGGCTGCTGCCTTGAGAACTGTATAAAGGCTCGCCAGATGGGCTGCGCGTGGTCGGTCTCTCTCCATGTGCAGAATGATCCCAACGTGTTAGAACAATAAATTCCTCTTGCTTTTTGCATCAATTCCTGGCTCTGCAATGTTCACTCAGGGAGTCTCCAGTAAGCTAAGGCTCTCCAGAGTCTTACAATGACATAAACTGACACTAGGTCCCTGGAGGCAGGCCGGTGGAAATGCCTGATCACTAACCCTTGCTGCCAACTTGACAAGCTGAGTGAATTCCCTGGGAAGAGAGAACCATAAGTTGTCCTCTGACCTCCACATGTGTGTCATGCAGCACGAACCACCACCTAACTTACCAATTAGTCTACCAAGAAGACAAACAAACAAGATAGACAGATATTCATGAGCTGAGGAGATGGCTCAGCAGGTAAAGTCCTTACCACCATAGCAATGCATGCCCCATGCGACTTCAGCACTAACAGAGGCCAGAAGGGAGTGTTAGATCCTCTGGAACTGGAGTTACAAATGTCTGTGAGCCACCATGGAGTGCTGAACAAAAGTCCTCCACAAAAGCAACAGGTAACTGCTGAGCAATCTCTCCTGGGCACACACACACCTGCCTTCTTTTTGATAGAGTCTCCTGTAGCCCAGGTTAGCCTGTGCTGCATCGGAAGATTTAAACCAGCTTGAGATATATGAGAAATTGTCAAAATAATAATAGTAGTACTCGTAGTGGTAGCAGTAGTAATAATAATTGCCCAGGGCCAGCCTCTGTCATTTCAGGGTTCTCGAGAATGGAGGGACTGAATTGGTGCAAACTCTCAGTCTCAAGCAATGATACAGGTGCACGCTGACAGGTGACTGCTGTTCTGAAGCTGAGCTCAGAAACAGCTTGCAGTTCTCCCCCCCCTCCCAGCGCCACGCCCCCCAAGTTCACCTCCATCTTTTTAAAAAAAGATTTATTTATTATATAAATAATAATTATTATTTTATTATTAATATTATATGTAAGTACACTGTAGCTGTTTTCAAACACTCCAAAAGAGGGCATCCTATATCATTACAGATGGTTGTGAGTCACCGTGTGGTTGCTGGGATTTGAACTCAGGACCTCCAAGAGAGCAGTCAATGCTCTTAAACACTGAACCAACTCTCCAGCCCTCACCTCAGTCTTTTATTGGTTACACGCTTCCATTGTTATGCAATTATACACAATCAAAAGCCTTTCATTATTTTCCTCAAGCCCACTATTTTTCCTAGAAACTCCATGTAACTGTCACCAGAAAGCACAACGCACACCAAAAGTCACAGTTCAACGTCCACAAAAGTAAGTTATACACTCATTAAGCTTTACCTCTCAGAAAACTCTCCACATCACAGGTCATCCGGGCATGAACTTGTGGTCACAGCGTTAGCCTGAGAGCAGAAAGGTGCAAAACAGGAAGGGTAATGTTAGTATTTGTAACTTGTCTTAAATTTGCAAAACTCCCTTTCTTAAGCTTATCCAAATATCTATTTGTACAATGTGCCTCAAACTCTTTCCCATGTGCAATATGAATTCCTCTTGCCGCTTCCCCCAGGGCTCTCTCGCAAGCCCAAATTCTATCTCTTAAAACCTGTACCCTAATCTGTGTAGCTAAGTGTTAGGGTACTTGTATGGGAGGCAGACGACGCCAGGGGGTCAAGTCAGTGTGTTCCAGTATCTCTTCCCCTGTCTTGTCCCTTGTAGTTCTATGGATGTCCCTGTCCTTAGTGACTCAGGCCCAGTTTTCCTTTTCCTTGGGGTCTTCAATTCTCTTAACGACTAAAACTTCAAGTTTCTCAAGAACATTTCCTGCTTCAAATATTTCCTGGAGCCAGGCGTGGTGGTGCTCGCCTTTAATCCCAGCATTTGGGAGGCAGAGGCAGGTGGATTTCTGAGTTCGAGGCCAGCCTGGTCTACAGAGTGAGTTCCCAGACAGCCAGGGCTACACAGAGAAACCCTGTCTCGAAAAACCAAAAAAAAAAAAAAAAGAAAAAGAAAAAAAAGAAAAATTTCCTGGTACAACTTAATCATCATGAGTTGGCTAAGATTTCCCAGAGAACAGTTAAGGCAGTCAGCCTCCACATCCACAACTCCTTGTCCCGATATGCCTGGGCTGGCTGCTTGAATGGCCAGGGCCAGAGCAGTTGATTCCTAACAGACATCAGAGCCATTTCCTTCTCTAGTAACGCCCTCAATCCCTTTCCCAGAAGAAAAACACAAAGCAGCCGAGAAAGAGCAGCTCTGTCTGCGTCCTAGTGGGCCAGAGATGCGTTATTCAGGGTGACAGTGCTCCTGTGTCATGCAGCTGCATTGGCAACCATATTGCACGATAACAATGATGATAACTTTAATAATAATAATAATCAGAGCTGTATAGATGTCTCAGCGGGCAAGCATGGAAGCATGCGTTCTGATCCTCAGCAACCACATAAGCGTCAGGTGTGGCTGTCAACACCTGTAAGCCCAGTGCTGGCAGAGGCAGGAGGTGTCCCTGGGGTTCAGTGGACAGTCCGCCCAAGTGAAGCCATGACATCCTTGTCTCAAAAAATAAAGAGAGGCTGCTGAGATGGCTCAGCATGTAGGAGGGCTTACTACACACGCATGAGGACCAGGCTTTGAATCCTCAACACCACACAAGGTCATGTGGCCCTGTGACCTCAGCGCTGTGGGGGAGGAGACAGGAGGATGACTGGGGCTTGTTGGCTGACTCAGCTCTAAGTGCAGAGAGACACTGTACACCAAAGGAATAAGGCTGGGTGTGAGTAATCAGGACACAAATGCACCCTCCTCACATGCACACATGGGAGTGTGCATGAGCACAGAAAAGGTGAAGAACAATAGAACAAAGCACCCATTGTTGACCTCTGGTCTCCATGTGTACACAAATCCACATCCTCACATGAACACACATATACACACATGCCTGTGATTACCCCTCCCTGGAGCACCCCTCTCTCTCTCTCTCTCTCTCTCTCTCTCTCTCAATGCATAAAGCATCTTGTATGGGATGCATAAAACCATGGACAGGAGAGTTTGCTCAGTGTTTAGAGCAGGAGCTGCTCTTGCAGAGAACAGAGGTCTAGTGGTTTATGGCTCACAACTGTATGTAACTTCAGTACCTGAGAATACAACGTCCTCTTGTAGCCTTGGTGGGCACCAGGAATGGAAGTGGTACACAAACACGCATTCAAACAAAACTCCCATGCACATATGATAAAATAAAATAACTAATTGTCATTAAAATAAACAACCATTAGGGGCTGGAAAGATGGCTCAGCAGTTAAGAGCACTCGCTGATCTTCCAGAGGTCCTGGATTCAACTCACAGCACCCACACAGCAGCTCACAACCATCTGTATCTCTGGATCCAGGGGATCTGACACCCTTGCACAGACATGCATGCAGACAAAACACTAATGCACATGAAATAAAAATAAATACATTGCCAGGCAGTGGTGGTGCATGCCTTTAATCCCAGCACTTGGGGGTGGAGTGGGGGGGGGGGCAGAGGCAGATGGATTTCTGAGTTCAAGGACAGTCTGGTCTACAAAGTGAGTTCCAGGACAGCCAAGGCTACACAGAGAAACCCTGTCTCGAAAAAACAAAACAAAACAAAACAAAAAAAAAAAAATTAAGAAAGAAAGAAAGAAGTCAGCAAATGATTCTAGAGGCCCATATTACCTTTGTAAATGAGACAGATGTTCCACCACCCTACCCCACCCCCAGCTCCTCAATCATATTCCAGGTTCTTCTTTTTTTTTTAAGATTTATTTATTATGTATATGTAAGTACACTGTAGCTGTCTTCTCACACACCAGTAGAGGGCATCAGATGTCATTAAAGATGGTTATAAGCCACCATTTGGTTGCTGAGATTTGAGCTCAGGACCTTCATAAGAACAGTCAGTGCTCTTAACTGCTGAGCCATCTCTCCAGGCCCATATTCCAGGTTCTTAAAGCCACAACACGACATTGTTCCATTACACCATCATCAGATTGGATTTGTTCTAATAAATCAGCATAACCCCCTTCACCAAGCAATTTGTCTTTAGTAACATTTATCTTCCTTGCTATATTCCATTCTTCTATTTTTGTGGCTTCCTGACTCCACCACAATAACCACTGTAATTGCTGTCCAGTGTCTAGAACAGCTGACACCAATCCCATCTAATCGTGGGGGGAAACCCTATTCTGAACAGCCCAAGTATTTAACATTTTTTAACATATGGGGAGTGTAATCCATATAATACCACAGCCTCCTTAAAGTGCTTTAAATCTAGCATTCCTATCAGATGCCAGGTTAGCTCATCATAGGCATGTGCTGCATAAAACCTGGGATGGCAGAAGGTGTCTGTGTAAGCCCAAACAAATCCTCCAGTGTTGGGCTCAGCTGAACACTTTCTCATTGTCCATGTACCATCTCCTGTTCTTCCTGGTCCCTAGTTTCATGGAGATGCTGGTGCCAGGTAGTGAAAGTGGGTAGAGCAGGGCAAGGTGGCAGTTTACCTTCCAGCCTATTTGCCTCCCTTTTTCATCATGAAGTAAATTCCTGGTCTCAGACATGAATCCTGAAGTGTGCCGTTCTCCCACTGGCTCTTTTTGCTTCCTAAGAATTCTGTTCACAAACTCTCTACATGCTCAGCAAACTCCTCAATCTTCTCTAATACAAGAGATTTGTCACTCCCATCCCCCGCCCATCTTTTTCAAAAGAGAATACATGAAAACCATGAAACAGCCGGGCGTGGTGGAGCACGCCTTTGATCCCGGCACTTGGGAGGCAGAGGCAGGTGGATTTCTGAATTCGAGGCCTGCCTGGTCTACAGAGTGAGTTCCAGGACAGCCAGGGCTATACAGAGAAACCCTGTCTCAAAAAACAAAAAACAAAAAAAAGAAAAGAAAAAAAAAAAAAAGAAAACCATGAAACAAAACCAAAATACCCTCTGGAACAAGGTAGGAAACATTGAGGAGCCGTAGCTGCTATTGTGTCAACCTCCTTAAAGAACACTGCTAACCTCTGCATAACCTTACCTTTCCTCTACCACATTCAGAGCAGAATTATCCATTATGCCTAAGCCACATTGGGCACCAGGATATAGGACTTTTCAAAACCTACTTTAATAAGGGTTTTCAAATGCTTCAAGCCCCCTTCTAGCCCATCATAAACCTAAGGCAGGGGAGAAAAGATGGTAAATAAGACAAGGGGATGTGGACCTGTTTGGAAGTAGTTCTTTGTGGTGATTCCTATCTCCATTTGTCAGGATACCAGCAGTCCAGTTCAGTAGTGCCAGGATATCAAACACAAATCAACAGTGGTGGCAAGATCCAGCAGAAACAGCCAGGCCTCTGCTGAACTGGCATGTTCAGCTGGAGTGACTAGAACCAGCCAGGATGACAGGAGTTCTCTGCCATGCCTCTCTCAACAAAGTGAAGATGCAAAACCAATGAAGCACTGCAAGGCTAGCTACATAAGTGCCCAGTCACTGTACACTGAGTCACACATATACTCTCTCCAAACATCACATGTCCTCCCACAGGTCTTGTCTCAGCAAAATGTCACGAGTGAATCTGACTCAGCAAAGATACTACCACAAAAGTCTGCATTGCACGACACAACCAGAAACTTGCACTTCAGCGCAGAGGTCAAGGGTGAACACTGATCTTCAGAGCACCTAAGATTGTGCCTACACCACACTGGGTGGATGGGTGTCAGGTCCATGGGATCTGATCCCTCTGGCCTCCAAAGACAACGGCACTCACGTGCACAAACTCAAACAGACACACATATAACTAAAAATAAAATAAACTGTTTTTGTTTGTTGTTTTATTTTGTTTTAGAAATTGAGAGGGCAAGGTGTGTTTTGTGTACATGCAGAGTCCAAGCACGTGGGAGACAGAGGTGGGGGCAGAGGGCTGAAGCATGAGTCTATCTCATAGCGGAATCCTTCCTCAAGGAGCTTGGAGAAAATAAATGAAGTGATACAGCTAAGGTTTTCCCAGGTCCTCCAAGTGAGTGAGGCCCTTTCCCAGAGTGCTTTTTTCCACTCAGTAGAGGACACTTCTCATATGCATGGTCTTCTTTCTGTGTGGGATGAGGCCAAGGCCCTGGGCTATGCTTGTCCAAAACCCTACAACAAGGTCACACTTCATGGGTGGCTCCTTGGAGCCCCTTACAGGTTCTGTCTAGCATGAATTTTCACGTCCTCGAAGGGATGGGTCTTTCCCCAGTACGTGTCCTCACGTGTGCACTGGGACTAGGAAGAATGACAGGCTTTCCCACACTTGCTGCACGCACACCTGCTGCACAGGCGGGCCTTTCCTCCCTGTGTAATCTTAGGTGCTTCTGGAAATATTGAAAGGGACTGAAGGCTTTGTCACACAGCTCACACGTCTGAGGCTTCTCTCTGCTATGCATCCTGATGTGCTCTTGAAGGGAAGACTGAGAAGTGAAGGCTTTCCCACATTGCTGGCATCTGTAGAGTCTCTCTCTGATGTGTGTCCTCATGTGGATGTTGAGGGATGCTGAGAAGCTGAAGGCCCTACAGCACTGTGCACGTGCGTGTGGCTTCACCCCAGCGTGCATCTTCAGGTGTGTCTGGAAGTAGGCTTGGGAGTGGAAGGTTTTCCCACACTGCTCACATAGTAAGGACTGGTTCCCAAATGTGTCATCCAGTGTGCCCTCGGGGACACAGAGTACCAGAAGGCTCTGCTCCACTCACGACACATGTGTGGTCATCTCGGGAAGATGAGTGACAGCCAAAGGCTCTCCCACACACTTTACACTTGTGCGTCCTCGTGTGTCCTTTAAGACAGAAGTAGAAGCTAAAGGCTCTCCCACGTTGAGTGGGTCACATGCATGACTTTGCTCTGTGACCTCTTGTGTGTCCCTTCAAGGAGGAGAAACAGGAAAAAGCGTCCACATTTCATACATTTCAGGATTTTTGTCCTGCTAGGACTCTGCACATTTCTCTAAGATGCTTTCCCAGTGTCGTCACACTTGCAGGTGCTCTCCTCAACACCAGTCTCCACTCAAAGGCATTAGCACATCAGGCTCTCCCACAGTCCTCACAAGGATAGACTTTGTGTCTTGTGAGGGGCATTTTCTGGTTCTCAGAGATTTGCCTGGGCTCTGTGCCATCACTGGCTCCACCTACAGGCCACAGTAGGACCCTTGGCCTGGCCAAAGCCATCTTCTTCACAGTCTGTCCATAAAAGAACTGCCACTCAAAGCAGGAAGAACAGTTAAGGAGTCATTAGAGATTACAAATAGCTTAAATTCAATGTTCAGAATTTTAAGACAGTGTCTTGTGCTAGGCAGTGGTGGCACAGCCACTTGGGAGGCAGAGACAGGCAGATCTCAAAGACTGGGAAGGCCCAAACAAATCCTCTGGTGGTGTGCTCAGCTGAACACTTTCCCGTTGTACCTGTACCATCTTCTGTTCTTCCTGGCCCCTAGTTTCATGGAGGTGCTCTGGGTGCCCAGCCTGGTCTACAAAGCAAGTTCCAGGACAGCCAGTACTGTTACACAGAGAAAACCTGTATGACCCTCAAAGACTCATGCCTTTGAATGCTTGGCCATAGGGAGCGGTACTAGTAGGAGGTGTGGCCTTGTTGGAGTAGGTATGGCCTAGGTGGGAAAATTGTGTAACTGTGGAGGCAAGTTCTGAGATCTTATACGCTCACACTATGTCTAGTGTGGCACACTCTTTCTGCTGCCTACAGATCAAGATGTACAACTCTTGGCTTCTCTAGCACCATGTCTGCCTGTATGCTGCTATGGTTCCCACTATGATAATTGATTGAACCTCTGAACCTGTAAGCCAGCCCAAACTAAATGTTGTCCTGTGTCAGAGTTGCCTTTGTCATGTTGTCTGTTCACAGCAATAAAATCCTAAAACAGAAGTTGGTATCAGGGACGCTGTTATCCGTCTGCTCAAACTTTTGAAGTAATGCAGAACTTGGGACCACGGTTTGGAAAAGCAGTGTAAACTTTAAGTGGGGCTTAAAGGGCCAACCTAGCAGGAATATGGAAGACATTGATATTGGGGTGATGTGAGCTGTGAGGACCTGGCTCAAAAGGTTTTCTTTTTCTTTTCTTTCTTTTTTGTTTGTTTGTTTGTTTGTTTTTTCGAGACAGGGTTTCTCTGTGTAGCCCTGGCTGTCCTGGAACTCACTCTGTAGACCAGGCTGGCCTTGAACTCAGAAATCCACCTGCCTCTGCCTCCCAAGTGCTGGGATTAAAGGCATGCACCACCACTGCCCTGCAAAAGGTTTCTGAGGAGAAAAAAAAAATGTTACTATGTTGTTTGCCAGTGTTGAAAGCCTGCCTGAGGCTAAGGGGAAATGTTTTGGATTAATTGAATTGGCAAAGGAAATCTCAAAGCAACCTGGTATAGACTCTGTGCTGTGCTTCACTCTTATGAAGAGTGTTTTAATGAAAAGAAGCAAGCTGACCAAGGAAAAATACAAAATGCATGGTTCAAGGAGAAAAGGAGAGTGGAGTGGAGTTAAATCCTGGGAGAAAAACAGACTAAAGATATTAAATAGAATACAGGGAGAGATCCTCATACCTCAGGCGAGATCCCACCTAGCAAGGCTTTCATCTTGTGAAAAGGAATTAAAGAAGAGCTTGGGTCCAGGCACCTTTAATCCTAGCTTTCCGGAGATAAAGTCATGCAAGTGTCTGAGTCCAAGGCCAGCCAGGTCTACAGAGCAAGATCCAGGACAGCCGAGCTTAAGCAGCAAAGGAAACCTTGGAAAACAGAAAGCTAGTGAAGATGTGATTGAACAAGGTACTTCTTCCACCTATGGACCTTAATTTAGGTCATCACTTTGGCCGCAAACACTGTAATCCACTGGGCCCCATTGCAGTCTCACTTATTTACTTATTTGTATGTAACATCTGCAGATGTCCCTTACAACTTTTCAACACCGACTGCCTGTGCATCTGCGTTCCAGGTACAGTGTTGAGGCGCATGGTTCCCATGGAAACAGCACCGTGTCTCATCCCTCCCCATTGCCCTGCGGGGACCCGCACGTGTTATCCTGCACCGAAGCTAATGCTTCCATGTACTCTAACCCAAGGTCACGCTCTCCCGCAGTCACACAAATCTTTAGCCCTTCCCTGCCCTCGACCCGAGGATTGTTTTTGGCTCTGGGCACGTTGAGCGAATGAGGAATTATTTTGGGTCAAGGACGACAGCGACGAAGACCAAAGCGGCAGAGAAACATATTTACGTTTCTGGTTATCCTAACTGGTTAACATCCAGTTCCGGTCATTCTCTGCATCCTGTTCCGGCTTCAATCAAGTTCCAGTTTTTCGTACAAAGAACTTCCGGCTTTTTTCATGAACCGGAAGTGAAGATTAGTGTGGACCAAGTGATTGGTGAAATATTAAAAATAGGCAGGACCATTCACTCCTCCACTAGCGGACTTCAGAATCGCTGGTCCCCGCCTTTGCTCGAATGTGATTGGGTAGCGGCACAATCCGCTCCTTTGACAGCCCCGGTGAGGAAAACTGGCTTGGTGGGCGGGGTTGGGACGGGTTGTGATCTGGTTTGGGCCCAGGGCGTCCTTTTTGCGTGCTGGGATGCCCTAGTCGGCTCTGAATGCTGAAGTAATGCATTAATGCTCGCTCGTATTCAGCTCCGCAAGATGGCTCAACGCCTGGGAACGCTTGCAACCGAGAACGAGAACCCGAGTTAGAGTCTCAGGTGGTGGAAGTTGAGAATTGAGCCCCGCAGGTGTTAATTCTGACGTCCATCATATTCCCTGCGGCTCTCGCGGCCACACATGTACACAAAATAAGTATATCGATAAGGCTGGCGAGAGGCCCAGTGGTTAGAGCACAGCCTGTTCTTGCCAAGGTACAGGTTCGATCCACCTTTAACTCCAGCTCCAGAGATCCGAGCCCCTTTCTGGCCTGGCAATACACAGGCATATAAATAAATAAAACTTAGTTCCTAGCACTCCCACACAGTACTATCTTCCCTTGAAAGCACAGAATGACCAACGCTGGGAATTATTCCTCCTTAATTTCGTTCGCTTTCAACATTTTCACTTTCTTTGTTTCTTCGTTTTATTTTAATTTTTGTTTGTTTGAGACAAGGGCACACTATGCAGACCAGGCAAGTCTCGAACTCAAGAGATTCCCTCTGCCTCTGACTATACCTCCGAAGTGCCGCCCGGTCTCTGCATGCCCAACAACCCTAGCCACCTCGGGCCCACCTCCACTTACCCCCAGGATCCCCAGGTCCCTCACAGTCACCCACACATCCCCCAACCCTCCCCCCTGACTCCTCAGCATGCCCCCCCACACACACACACACCCTGCCCCCACTCCTTTTCTTCCGGTCTCTGGAAGCCTGTGGAGTCTGGCTTCGACCAGCAGATGGCGACAGCGTTCTCCTCTGAGCACCGCATTGCGTTCAGGTTGAGCGCTGCAAAGAAAGCTTCCAGAAGGAAAAGTCTTTATTTCCTGTAGGTGACAACCGGGGTCACCCTACACAAGACGCCCCAAAATGCTCATGTGTCTCTAGCGAATATTCGATCAACGTCTGCACCCCAGACGGTCGGAGGGCAGGGGGAAGTGAAAGCAGAGCCTTGAAGTCTTGGCTACTTCCAAGGCGGGAGCACAGGGCCCACCGAGTACGTGCGCGCGCGTGCGTGTGCGTTTTTGGTTAGTGTGGTGTGTGTTTGTGGTTAGTGTGTTCTCTGTAGTGTGTCAGTGTGTGGTTAGTGTGTGGTTAGTGTATGGTGTGTGCGTTCATGTGTGCATATATGTGTGTGGTTGGTGTATGGTGTGTGTGTTTAGTGTGGTATGTGTGTGTGCACGCTCACATGTGTTGGGGAAGTTGTACACCGAGGCAAGAAGGTAGACATACATCGTAAAACAAAAGTTGTATTTTATTATGCTGAGGGTCATCACACAAGGTTCACCTTCTAAATTCCTAACTCTGGTCCTAAGCCTATCTCCACAAGGCTGCTCACCTGTGTGCCATATCTTAGCTGAAGGACAGTCTCTAAAAGAAGTCTGTGAATTGAGGGTCAGGATGGGGGGGTGGAGGGCAGACATGACTCTCTAGCTGCAGGGCAGATCAAGGTAGCTCACTCTCCAGGTGTGCAGAGCAGAACATTGCTCTTGGCCTCTGCTTATATAAGGTGTAATGGCCTCATGTGTCAGTCACGTGAGTGAGTGAAGTCACTGAGTTCTAGTAATCAGATGCAGTCCTGGAGACCCTGAGTTATTTTTACATGTCTAAAAGGCATTTTTTCCTATGCTCATTACAAGGGGCTACCATGATAGGGAAGGAGCACACACAGGGGCCATGGAATAAAGGAGGTGGGACCCACAATACAGGGGACACTTGGGGGTGGGGAGAGGTAGACACAGGTGCTACTGTAGTGGGCCCTGTGCATGTCCAGCTGCTGAGTGCACCCTGAGGCGAGGATGTGCCAGCCTGGGTGTGTTCCTTCACCTCCACTCTGCCCAGCGGTAGGACACGGTGCCCGGATCCTCTTTCTGCCTTCTAGGAACCCAGCTACAGTGATCCCTAGAAGCTGACTCAAGAGGATCACAAGGTCCATGTATGTTCTTATTTTTTTTTAAGATTTATCTATTTATTATATGTGAGTACACTATAGCTGTCTTCAGACACACCAGAAGAGGGTATCAAACCTCATCACGGATGGTTGTGAGCCACCATGTAGTTGCTGGGATTTGAACTCAGGACCTTCAGAAGAGCAGTCAATACTCTTACCCGCTGAGCCATCTCTCCAGCCCACATTCTTAAATAAGGATAAATTTAGAATCGTGAGTGGCTGGAGGAAGAAAAAAGAAAGAATAAATTTAAAAATAAAATGGGTAAATGAGCTAAATACCTAATAAAAAATGGAAAAATAAAATGGGATGGGTGTGGTGGCCCATGCCTGAGGTACGAGTATCTCTGTGAGTGCAAGGCCAGCCAGTTTCAGGACTGCCAGGACTACACAGAGAAACCCTGTCTCAAAAATCAAACAAACAAAAAAGACAAAAAAAAAAAAAAAAAAAAAAGAACCTGCAATAAATATGTAACAAGAATGAAATAACGAAAATAAATGTGGTAATAAAACAACACTATGGAATTAAATAAATTTAAGTAAGACACTCAGGAGGCAGGGTCAGATTTCTGAGTTCCAGGCCAGCCTGGTCTACAGAGTGAGTTTCAGTACAGCCAGGGCTACACAGAGAAACCCTCTGGAAAGAGAGAGGGAGAGGAGAGAGAGAATTAAGTAAAATAATAAGTAAATAGAATAATTAAATACAATAAACAACATATACAAGGCCCTGACTCTCTCAGGACTGAAAAAAAAAAAGACAAAAGGGACTTTTTAAAAAAAATGTTGCTATTGTTATTTTGAGACATGAACTCACAGGAGATGATCCTGGCTCTGCCTCCTGAGTGTGGGGATTAGAGCCCTGAGCCACCACAGCCAGCAAATAGACTTAACCTTTTCAGACTTGGATGGTGGCCAGAGCTGATACAATGATTGAATATTTTTGCAGCTTCAGCTGTGGTGGTGACATCATCTGATGTAAATTTGTTGTTAACGTGTCTTAGTAGGTATGACCGCTAGAGGGAGAGAGAGAGAGAGAGAGAGAGAGAGAGAGACTACCCCTCCCCTTTCAGCTTCCTGCCATGGGCAGCCCTCTGGAAATGAAGATCCTATAGTCCCACTGGTCCTGTCAATGACAGTCCTGGCTGAAATGGATAGTAATGGCTTGAGCACTGGCCTAGTATGTGCAAAACTCATGGGGTCAAAAGCAGGGCCGGGATAAAAAGAAAAAGTATATATGTATATGGGGCTGGAGAGGCGGCTCAGCAGTTACCAGCACTAGCTGTTCCTGCAGGGGACCCAGCACCATATGTCTGCCCCAGTTATAGGAAATCCAACACCCTTTTCCGGCTTCTGAGGGTACCTGGCACACACATGGTTTGAGTGCATGCAAGCAAACATTTGTACACTTAATTTGTTTGTTTGTTTGTTCCCAGACCGTGTTTCTCTGTGTAGCCCTGGCTGTCCTGGAACCTGCTCAGTAGACTAGGCTGGCCTCAAACTCAGAGATTCATCTGCCTCTGCCATGAACTGGGATAAAAGGCATGCACCACCACTGCCTGGCCTTAAAATATATATTTTTTAAAGATTTATTTATTTAAGGCTGGGCGTGGTGGTGCATGCTTTTAATCCCAGCACTCGGGAGGCAGAGGCAGGTGGATTTCTGAGAACGAGGCCAGCCTGGTCTACAAAGTGAGTTCCAGGACAGCCAGGGCTATACAGAGAAACCCTGTCTCGAAAAAACAAAAAACAAAAAAAAGAGATTTATTTATTTAATATATGTGAGTGCTCTATAAGTCAGAAGAGGGCTTCAGATCGCATTATAGATGGTTGTGAGCCACCGTGTGGTTGCTGGGAATTGAGCCTGGATCCTCTAGAAGATCAGCCAGTGCTCTTAACTGCTGAGCCATCTCTCCAGTCCCTTAAATACTTTTCAATGAAGGAAAAGTTGCTGTGACAGAGGCCTAATTGAGTTGCAATCACTTGTTCATGTGTGGTATGTGGGTGCAAGAGGACACTTCTTGGGAATTAGAACACATTCTCACCTTCTACTGTGTGGGTCGCAGGGATCAAACTCAAGCTGAGCAGCAATGGGCTTTACCCACTAAGCCCTCTCACAGCCCTTTCTGTTTTACACCTGCTTGTACTATGGAAACCAGGCTGGCCCCAAACTCACCGTCACTGCCCCTGCCTCCGAGTCCAAAGTGGTGACTGTGGTTTAATTTCACATCCCCCATCTGTGGCTGGAGTGGACGTAGGAGTGAGGCTAGGGAGGTCCAGAGAGTCCACTCTAACCCAGGCCATCCTCAGCTTACTCCAGGATCCTCCATCCAGGGCCAGGGATGGGGGCTGAGCCTTGCAGGGAGCTCAGGGTTCTGCTTCACTTCCTGTCCTTGAATATGGGGGTCTGGGCTTGTGTGGCTTTGTGCCCGATGTCTTTCCTTTCTCTCTCATTTGAGACAGTCTCCTGTACTCCAAGCTAACCTGGAATTTGCTATCTAACTCAGGACGACCTCGAACTCCTAACCCTCCTACTTTTACCTCCCCAGTGCTGGGATAATGAAGGTGTCTTCAAGTGGTGCTGGGGGTAGGGCCCAGGGCACATGCGGGCCAGCCAGGATGAATCCTGATTCTCCTGTTTCAGTAAGATTTAAAAGAAAAGTGTGTGTGGGGTGTGTGTGTGTGTGTACGTGCAAGAGTGAGTTGTGAGTTCGTGGTCCACCCTGTGGATCCCAGGGATCGAGTTCGGATCAAACGTCTAGGCCGCAATCACCTTCACCTGCTGATCCGTCTCGAATGCCCCAAATAATCAGACTTTTCACCAAACACTCTGAAATTCTCCCAGCTCCCGAATCGCCACACCTGGAACGCGAGGGTTAAGCCGAAGCAGGAACTCCGTGATTGACAGCACGGCCACAAACTGAGCAATGAGCATTCTGGCTCGCAGCCCACGTGGGCTCGCCGCCTTCTGATTGGTCAGGGCCTGCAGGGGCGGTTCGCTGAGTCCGGGGCCCACGTGCACCGTGGCCTGGGCCCTGATACACGCTTCCCTCGGTGGGTGCAGGGGGCGTGGTGTGTGGGTGTGGCCTAGTAGGGCGTGGCCTAGGCTGGAGGGGCGGGGTGAGAGGGGTCAAATGGCCCGGGGCCCAGCAGGAGGGGCTTCCTCCTGGCCTGACCCTGGCTGACCTCAGAGGCTTCCTCTGGGATCCCTGGGGCCTCCCTAACCTCAGAGGTGGTGCGTGAGGGCAGCCCGCTTCCTGCGGGCGGGTCGGGAGAAGAGGGAGCCCGAGGGAGGGGTGTGGACCCTCACAAAACCGACTTCAGCGGGGAGTTTACCTAGGTTGAGTGATTTGGGAGTGAACCAAGTGTCGTTTCTCTTGTCTCCTTTATTCTTTTTTGAAAAATGTTTTAAGTGTGTGCCTGAGCGTATATATTTGCACCACATGCAGGCTTAACTAGTACGCCTGGAAAACTTTTTTTGTTTTGGTTTGTTTTGGTTTTTTGGCTTATTGGTTCCTGGCTGTCCTGGAACTCACTTTGTAGACCAGGCTGGCCTCGAACTCAGAAATCTGCCTGCTTCTGCCTCCTAAATGCTGGGATTAAAGGCGTGTGCCCGGCCTGCCTGGCAAACGGTCCACGACTAGCCACATTTCTGGCTGATCCCGCTAGGGAGTTGGAGGTGCCTGGTTCTCTATTCTTGGTATCTGAAGAGATACTAATGAGGCCCTTAGCTGGGGGTGTGTGTCTGAAACCTTAGTAGTAGTAGTAAAGCCGGGTCTTGGGGAAAGGGAGCGCAGAAGACATGGGGATGGGGAAGGGGCTTCCTCCCCAGCTGGGTCCAGATGATGAAGAGGCTACGGGGATGGGGGTGGGAGTCGGCTTTTCTGCCTTCTAAAAACCTATACCTGTTCTTATAGGACTTAATCAGATTTGTGACCTCAAGAATCTTCTAGATGACTTCCCACAGACAGAGCAGTGACACCTTTGGTGGAATTTTGGTGAGAGAGAAATGGTGGTGAGGGGCACAGTTAGCTTCCTCTCTTCCTACTGTGTTTGGGGTTTTGGAGACTAGTTCTCTCTGCCCCCCCCACCCCCACCCCGCACCGGGAGCTCATGCAATCCTGCCTACCTAGCTAAGATGAAAGGCCTGCACCCCAGCCTGAGCCCCTCAGTGCCTGCACCTGTGACCCCTGACAGCGCAGGTGAAAACCCCCATAGACCAGACCGGGCCCACATTTTCCCAATGTCAATCAAGTGGTGATTATTAACACTAGGTGTTCACCTGGTGTGGTCAGGGCTGAGCCTCTCCTAGCAAGTGGCTCTTTAGTTCCATGTGTTAACACTATATTGGGATTAAAGATCGTTGCCCAGCTTTAATCCACACTTGGGAGGCTGAGGCAGGTGGATCTTTTAGTTCAAGGACAGCCAGCTCTAGGTAATTCCAGAACAATCGGCTACATAGACCCTTTGGGGGAGGAGTTATATCTCCTCCCTCCTCCTTTCCCCTTCTTTTCCTTCCTTGTTTCTCTAAAAGTTAAGGTAATATCAGAAGTCTGTGTACTAAATTGACTGTAGGGCAGTGGTTCTCAACCTGTGGGTCGTGACCCTTTGGTGGTTCCATACCCTGAATGTCAGCTTTTTGCATTCATAACGCTAGTAATGTTACGGTTATAGGAACAAAAGTAATGTTTTGGTTGGAGGTCACCACAACATGAGGAACTGTACTAAAGGGTCGCAGCATTAGGAAGATTGGGAACCACTGTTCCAGAGCCTAGAAGATTCTACCATGCTCTGCCACACCTAAAGAGATCCAGGGCTGGAAGCTAGACATGACTCCACACCTGGGACTTCAGGGAGATGCAGGCTTTATAGTTTTGACCTTTGACCTTTCCAGCCTTCCACCTTATCCAGTCGGTATTTGTCCATCGTGAACCAGCTTCCGGAGGAGTTCAGCAGGTGAGGGTTTCTCTCAGGGCCCCACATCTGCAGGACGGATCCTTGTCCCCAAAGAACCAGCTGTGCCTGGACAGTGGGAAGTCAGCCTAGTTTCCAGTGAAATGTTGTTTGGGTTTGTTTTTAAGCCCGGGTGTTGTTTTTTGTAGTGGTGCAGGCTGAGACAGGAGGATGGCAAGTTCTAAGCCACCAAACCTGTCTTCAAACGATTGCTGGCTGGGAGAATGCTCAAGGGCAAAAAAACAAAAACAAAACAAAAACTGCCTGCCTGCCTAGCACGGGCAAAGGCCAGGGTCAGTCTTGAGAGTTTGGATGGCGTCTTCCCCTTCATTTATAGATTAGGGGGCTCATCCTCTTGGGGTTCCACCCTAGAAATGCAGGGGCTTTTTCTAGAAGAATGTGCAATTTCTTTCCCCCACTCAGCGTCGTCTCTGAAATGATGGTTCACCTAGAGAACATCTTCAGCCTGGTGAGTCCACCCTGGTGGCAGCCGAGGTGGGGGTGGGGGGAGGATGCTGGGGTGGGGGTGGGGCAAAGGCATGACCTGTACAAAAGTCCCTGGGGCAGGAGGGAGCCTGGCTGGTTGGGGGTGGGGGTGAAGCAGCAAGAAAATGCTCTGTATGTCACCTAGGGAGAGGGAGGCAGGCAGGGCCCTGAGGACTGCAAGAAAATTAAGCTTGGCTTTTCATTAAGAACAATATAGTAAGTAGTATTTAAAAGCTAAGATAGACAGAGCAAAGTGGCACACACTGTCATCCTGGCACTGGGGAGATGAAGGATTGTTCTTGGCTATAGTGAGTTCAAAGCCAGGCCAGGCTATGTTGGGACTCTTGTCTCCAAAATAGTCTCAAAGAGGTGAAGACCTTTGCTCAGGGTCACTCCTTGTTGAGACCTACCTCTCACCTGCTGTGTGATTTCAGGTGTCCACTATAAACCAGTCCTTCCTAGAACATCACACACACAGGTGAACTGGGGACTGGACACGTCCCCTGGTAGGACAGAGGCAGGCAGGGAATGGGAGCCATGTCAGCCTCTGGCAGGACATGGTTTGATTCCAGGGAAGTAGGAGCTGCAGAGTGATGGGGACAGAGTCAGGGAGGGAGTTGATTTAGGGTCCACACATCTTGCTGTAGAGCATCCTTCCTGCCTGGCTTCCAGGTGCCCTGAAGGTCCTGTGCATGACTAGAGGACAGGCCTGTAGAGGGGCACCGGGCTCTCCCCGCACCCCCACCCCCACCCCCTGCCCAAGCCAAGACACGTGTGTCCCCAGCAGCCTTTCCCCTGCCACCTGGCCCCTTTCTCAAGGGCACTGGCAGGAAGGAGGCGATGCCCAAGGCCAGATGTCACTGGCAGGGAGCCAGAGCCAAGACTGCAGCTTAGCGGGGGTGAGGGGGGTGGGGGGGGTGGGGGTGGGGGTGTCCAGCGGGGAGTGGGCAGCAGAGGAACAGGAAGCCACCAGAACACAGTTGTTCATTCAACTGCCACCATCAGCCAGTGGAGACTGGGGACTGAAGGAAGCTGTGGGCACATTTGAGGGGCCCAGGGTGGGAGCCAAGAGCTCCAGGCAGGGGCTGGAGTGTGAACTACAGCTGAGGGTGGACCGGAAGGTGCACTGAGTAGGTCAGCAGGGAGAGAAGGGATGGTTTTGTCTGGGAGAGGAACAGCTCCTCTGCAAAGCCCTGAGGCAGGGATGGGCCTGGAGTGGGAGGAGCAGTGAGTGGGAAGGCGGAAGGCAGAGAAGGGGACTCGGACTTGGAGGCTGCGGAGTTCTAAGTGTTGACCCTGTGAGCAGTGGGAGCCCTAGAAGGCTGTGGTTGACCAAGGGGGGTGGAGGGGGGTGGGGATGATCAGGTCTCAAGTGCAGCAGCAGCGAGGGTGAAGTGGGAGGGAATGATTGACCAGTGTGTGGGGCGGCCACTGCCTGAAGTGTATGTGTGTGGGGGTGGCTGTAGCCTATGATATCCTGGGCAGTTTCTCCGCAGCTCCAGGCTTCCCAAGCTCCCAGGCTTTTAACTGCCCCTGAGCCTCACTTTCCAGTCCCTGCTGTGCCAGTGTCCTCCCCCCCCCCCCCATTTTATACCCCCAAATCCCCCAGAGCAACAGCTCTCTCCCCCATTCCCACTGAGCTCCAGGCTCACTAGAATGCCAGTAAATTGCACAATAATGAGTCGGGAAAAATTGGGAGGGCTCCCCTGGGCTTTGTGCAGCCCCAGGCTGGCGCTGCCCTGCAATCCATCATCTCCCAGGGAGGCAGATCCTGGGCCTTCCAGCTCCATCCCAGGTGCTCCCCTCTCCATCCTGGGTGCTCTCCAAAAGCTCCCAGGGGAGGAGCAGGGCTAAATTAAAAACAGTGTCTGGCGGTGGCGGCGGCGGCGGCGGCGGCGGCTGCTGCTGCTGCTGCTGCTGCTGCTGCTGCTGCTGCTGTTTGAGTCTCTGGGCCTCAGTTTTCCAATGTGAAAAATAACACTAAATCCTTTGTAGGCCTTGCTGGGGTGAGGGGCAGGGCTTTGTGCATCAAGGGCTGCATCTAAGCCCTTGATGATGGTGATTACTGGTTTTCTTTTCTTTTCTTTTCTTTTTTTTTTTTTTGAAGTTTTTTGAGATAGGATCTCAAAGTCGGTCTATAGCCAAAGATGACCCTGAACTCCTGATCCTCCTGCCTCAGCTTTTGAAGGGAAGGGTGAACAAGTGTGCACCACCATGCCTGGATGTGTAGGGTGTGGTTTATCCTGGCGGGAAGAGCTTACCTAGTGCCAAGCTTTGGCACAGGCTCCCCTTCCCCACATCTGTGCCCTCAGCAAGGCTCCATCCTAACTTGTTCTAGGCAGAAAACTTCTTCCAGGCGATAGAGCGCTTCAGTAGAACCCCAGACCTCCTGGAGAGGAACAAGATGAGTATTGGTGTTGGGGCTGAAGGGGACAGTTGGCCATGTCATGTGTCTCATGAGGCCCCAATGGGCTCTGCCCAGACCACAGAGAACTCAGCTAAGGAAGAAGACAAACAGGTCCCAGAGTCTGCAGCCCTCCAGCACCCCAAGTTCAAAAGCACCCCGGGGCCTCAGCTGCCCACCAGACGTCGGTTCCTCTCAGAGAGTGATGAGCTCCAGGACCCACAGCCGGTCTGGGACGCGGAGCCCCAGTTCTGTCAAGGCTTCCTGATCCAGGGACTCTGGGAACTTTTCATGGACAGCCGCCAAAAGAACCAACAGGAACACGGGGGTGAGGATTCCTCACAGGTGAGGGGGAACTCCCAGGCACAAGCCTTTCTCTCCCTCTTCTTCCCTCTCTCCTCCCCCCACCTTGCCTGTTGTCATGGCAACAGAGAAGCTGCTGGAATTGGTGAGTACCCTTGACTGGAACCCCAAAGGATTTTACCCCATAGTGTCCCCTCAGTACCCTCCTTCCTCATCCCTGCACTCTGACCCCTCAGGAACATCCCCACTGCAGCCAGGAACCCCCAGGCATCTGCTGGGTGTCCCCCCCTGGGGTGACGTGTCCCCCATCTGACCCAATTCTGTCTCCCAGGAAAGCAAAGATTCAGGCCTGTGTGACTTTAAACCAGAACCTCAGCCCAGGCACAGAAACAGCCTGAGTGACTCTGGTGAGAGGGGTGGGGCCTCGGAGGGCAGGGCCATAGTTCCTGGGTCACCCCTGAATCCTGTCTCCTCCACACAGCCGACCCCTTCCTGATCAAGTCTCCCTCAGCTCTTCTAGATTATTACCAAGAAGACGTCAGTCGGCCCCAACCTGAGACGCAGGTGAGTGGGAGACCTGGATGCAGATATGGAGGGGAGGTCACAAGCCAGCAGCGTCAGCTTCTTTCTTTGTACCACAGGAATCTTCTGGAAGAGCTGATAAATTTCTGAAGCCCTTGTGAGTGTTGGCCTCTGCAGGGAGAAAGCGGGGTTACCTCACCCTTGTCTCCCCCACCCCGCCTCCCTGTCTCTGTCCCTTTTCCATGTCCTTAACTGGTGGTGGAAGATGGAGGGGCTTGTGAGAGGGCTCAGCAGGTAAAGGTGCCTGCTCCCAAGCCTAGGCCTGGGTTTGATCCCTGGGACCTACACAGTTGAAAGTGAAAAATGACTCCCGCAGGTTGTACTGCCTCCTCTCTACCCTCCACCCCCCCACACCCCATTAATGAGTAAATATAAGAACAACTTGTAAAGGGTTAAAGAAGGAACGTCTCACTTAAATCTCAACCTAGATTCTCAGTCTTGTAGTTGGAGAACGATGTCTTGGAGAAGGGGCTGTAATAATTAGGTCTATAAGGGTGCACAGGAGCTCAGTCGACTTGAGCAAAGCGTTTTAGAGTAGGGACGCATGTGTGGCTGTGGCAAGAACTGAAGAATGTGACTGGAGCCTGGCTCCTAGCGCTCATGAGGTAGAGGCAGGAGCATTAGGAATTCAAGGTCAGCCTTTGCTCCATACAGAGTTCAAGGCCAACCTGGACTAAGACCCTGTCTTGAAAACTTCACTCTGTGTCCCATATCCCTAGGTCCTGGGGCTCTGAAGTCTTAGAGAGCAGCTGTAATCAGCCTAGCACAGCACTCTGGCAATTAGAGAGGTTCACTGTCCCCCAAGCACTGCAGAAGGTGCGTGTGCTGAAGCACCAGGAACTGCTATTGGTGGTAGCTGTGAGCTCCTTCACGCGGCACGTCTTCACCTGCAGCCAGAGCGGCATCAAGGTGTGGAACCTCGTGAACCAGGTGGCCGAGGACAGAGACCCAGAAAGCCACTTGAAATGCAGCGTCCAGGTGACGGGGCAGGGACGGGGTTGGGGATGGGAGGTGCTGGAAGAGCCACGACTGACCCTCACTCGCCGGGACGATCCTCTGCAGGACAACAAGGTGTACCTGCGCACCTGCCTGCTGTCCTCCAACAGCAGGACCCTGTTCGCGGGTGGATACAACTTACCTGGCGTGATCGTGTGGGACCTGGCAGCCCCATCCCTGTATGAGAAGTGCCAGCTGCCCTGCGAGGGCCTGTCCTGCCAGGCACTGGCCAACACAAAGGAAAACATGGCCCTTGCCGGCTTCACAGATGGCACGGTCAGGATATGGGACCTACGGACTCAGGAAATAGTCAGGTGCAGACACAGGGACAGGAGCACTGTGAGCTGCGGACTACGAGTTCTGAGCTCTTACCCAAACCCCACTCCCCCAGAGTGGAGCCACACCCTAGTCCCCTCACTAGGGGATTCTGGGTGGGACTCTACCCTATCCCTGACCACGCCCACAGCCTGCTTGTTTACCTTTAGGTTAGGGTAAGTGTCTCATGTAGCCCAGGTTGTCCTCAAGCACAGAGGAGGAGAACCTTAAACTCTCCTTATCTTCCTGCCTTCACCTTCCAAGTGCTGTGTGTGCCTGGCTTATTCGTAAATCTTGTTTTTCGTGGGCTTTGTTTTGTTTTGTTTTTCGAGACAGGGTTTCTCTCTGTGCAGCCCTGGCTGTCCTGAAACTCACTCTGTAGACCAGGCTGGCCTGGATCCACCTGCCTCTGCCTCCCAAGTGCTGGGATTAAAGGCGTGTGCCACCACTGCCCAGCTCATTGTAATTCTTGTAGGACAAGGGAGAACAGAGGCTCAGGACAACCTGCAGGAGCCTGTTCTTCCACTAAGTGGGTTCTTGGAACTCGGCTCTCCTCTACCCACTGAGTGACCTGGGAGCCATCTGGTCAACACTTTTACTTTTATTCATTTTATCTGGCATAGGGTCTCACTCTGTAGACCAGGCTAGCCTTGGAACTCAGTGATCCACCTGCCTCTGCCTCCAGAGTGCTGGGATGACAGGCTTGTGCTGCCAAGCCCTGCTCAGATTTTATCTTAAGGTCGGATCAGGTGACGTTTTCAGGGATGATGCTGAACTTGCTCTGAAGCCTAGGATGGCTCTAACTCGCAATCATCCTCTCTTAATCCCGAGTAGCTGGGATGACAATTGTGAGTCACCACAGCCAGCTTTGGGTCTTCTCCATCACCCTCATTGTTGAGGCAGGGTCTCTATGTACCCTAGCCTGGCCTGGAACTCATGGCAATCCTCCTGCCTCAACTTCCTCAGTACTGGATTTATAGGTATTGGAACATTACCTTTTAGAGGCAGGGACTAGGATGATGTCACTGTTGCCTTCTTGCCAAAGGTGTTAAGAGTACCTCAGGTTGGGTTAGTCCCACGGCTTTGAGGGAATCTTAGGGACTGTCGAGCCTAGGCTTACCCCTTTGCTTTCTGGCCAGGAACCTCAAAGGCCCTACCAATTCGGCCAGGAACCTTGTGGTCAAAGATGACAACATCTGGACAGGGGGTCTGGACGCCTGCCTGCGATGCTGGGACCTGCGGATGGCCAAGGTGTCACTGGAGCATCTGTTCCAGTCCCAGGTGCACAGGAAGGGTGGCTGCACAGGCGTGGGCCTTTGGGTACAATGACAAGGTGCACTCAGTGTCAGGAGAGGGAACAGCCCAGGTCAGCTCAAGGAATTTTTGAGAAGTCACAGGGGTCTTTAAAATACCTTTTGTCATACTGGACAATGGTGGAGAAGGCTGTCGTCCCAGTACTCAAGCTGAGGCAAGAGGATGAAAAAGTGAGTCCATCTTGGGCTACATAGTGGAGAAGGAGCTGGATCTAGGGGGTAGAATGTTTTCCTGTCACTCAGCACTAGGGAGCTGGGGGAAGGAGGGTCAGAAGTTTAAGGTGGTCATCAGCTACACAGGAACCTGAAGGATAGCCTGGGCTACATAAAAGCCGGTCTCAAAGACTATCGTTGCAAATATTTTATGCTGGAGTTCAAGGCCAGCCTGGGCTATGTGGCAAGTCACTACAGCCTAGGCTATGGAGCAAGACCATGTCCCAATAAAACCAACCAGGGAGACAGACTTGTCACTGCCATAGTTAACCCTGTGAAGTTCATACACCTCACAGAAGGAAGGTGTGGAGACACAGTCGGGCCACAGCCAGTCAGTGAGTCATTGGGTGGGCGGGCGTTCGGGCGGGGACCTTGCAGCCTGGCCGCCCAGCAGGGGTCTGATTGCTACCTCTGCCTGGCTCACCCAGATCATGAGCCTGGCTCACAGTCCGACCGAAGACTGGCTGCTGCTGGGCCTGGCCAATGGCCAGCACTGCCTGTTCAACAGCAGGAAGAGGGACCAGGTGCTCACTGTGGACACCAAGGACAACACCATCTTAGGCCTCAAGTTCTCCCCAAATGGTAAGGAGTCCACTGAGCCTGGGCATGGTGGCACACGCCTTTAATTCCAGCACTGGGGAGGCAGAGGCAGGTGGATCTGAGTTCAGGACCAGCCCTGGTGTACAGAGTTCCAGGACAGCCAGGACTCCACAAAGAAACCCTGTCTGGGAAACCAGTCCACTGAGGATGGGTGCACACTGTGGCCACTGGCCTCTCAGAGGACCCTGCTATTTACTCAGTGCCCAGTCAGGGCTTGGGTATTGTCCACACTCCAACATCTTTTATTAACATAATCATAATCAGGAGTTCAGAGTCATCTCTGGCTACTTGGGGAGCTTAAGGCTATCCTGAGCTATAAAAGGCTTCAGACGGCAAAACATAACAAAAGACAAAACAGTAAAACTTTTTGCTGTTCTGCCTTGTTCTTTGAGGCAAGGTCTCATGTAGCCTAGACTCATTCTCATCTCAAACTCTCTCAGTCCTCCTGCCTCAGCCTCCTGGGTGCTGCTGGATGTTAGTGAATGGGTGGGGTCTGCTGTAACCTCCCTGTCTTCCTTCCCCTCCTCCTAGGCAAGTGGTGGGCGAGCGTCGGTATGGGCAACTTCATCACGGTCCACAGCATGCCCACCGGAGCAAAACTGTTCCAGGTACTTATGTGCAGGGGGCACTGGGGGCTCTGTCAGCGGGACCCTCAGCATCATCCCCACAGGGGTCATTTCTGAAGCTCTGGGTGGAGAGGAACTGAGCTCACTCAGCTGCTGTCTCAGGTCCCCGAGGTTGGCCCTGTCAGATGCTTCGACATGACTGAGAACGGCAGGCTCATCATCACAGGATCCAGGGACTGTGCCTCGGTGTACCACATCAAGTACTGACAACTTCAACTCCCCTCCCCTAACTGCACAGTGGTGGATGGCAATGGGTGTGATGGGTCTGCAGTGCTTCTAGAGGCTTCCATGGGGTGTGCAGATCCCGAGTTGCGTGTAATAAAACAATTGAAATGGCAGAGATTTGTCCTTTACCCAGGTTTTGGAAGAACTTTGTAGCTCTGAGCCCTCCAACTTCTGAGTGTTTGCCTTTAATCCCAGCACTCAGGAGACAGAGGCAGGCGGATTTCTGAGTTCCAGACCAGCCTGGTTTACATAGTTTCAGGACAGCCAGTGCTACACTAAGAAACTAGCCCCACCCAGTTTTTGTTTTAAAGAGAGCCAGGAAGATGGTTCAGTTGGTAAAGCCCACACCAGGCAGGATAAGGAGTGAGTGTAAATCCCTGATCCAGCTCTGTAGGTAGAGACAGGAGGATTCCTGGGGCATGTTGACCTGTCTGTGAGGCTCATTAGTGAGATCCACACTCTGAAAATTGGGGCAAAGAGAAATGAAGGCTGATACCCAGTCGGGTCCCTCACCTGTACGCTTCACACACACACAGAAAGAAAGCAAGTTGATAAATGTGTTATATTTCCCCAGTGCCCCAGCCCCACCCAGCCAGGAGGGAGCAAGCCAGGTATGAGCAGAGGGGCCCGTGTCCCGAGTGGCCAGCCATCCAGGGCAGGTGACCTGAAAAGGCAGCAGATGGCTCAGTACACCACCTCATACACAGTGGCCTTCTTGTCCCCTGAGCCTGTCACGATGTACTTATTATTCCTGGAGATGTCGCAGCTCAGTACAGAAGATGATTCTTTGGACTGGGACAGAGAAAGGGGAGGTGAGGGGTGGCCACATGGTCACCACCACCAAGTTTACAGACCAGAAGCATGGGGCTTGGAGGACAACAAAGGCTGGTAGATGTGACTGTTGCCAGGGCCTTGTAGCTGGGGACTGAGCTAGCCTGACTGGTGACTTAAGAGATGGTACCTAACTCATCACAGCTCGACTTCAGATGGCTTCACAGCAAAGTACCTCCCTCCTCTTCCCTCATTCTCTCTCAAACCAACCATACTTCTGCCCCATCCTTCCAAGTGCTAAGATTACAGATCTGTGTCACCGTGTCCTGGAGGGACAGGGGTATCCCTGACATGTGAAGGGTTGATAATGGTACTGCTCTGGATTGGAGACTCCTGGGGTCTTTGATGGTTAGGAAGGACAGGAAATGTGAAAGACCACTATAGCACATCCATTGAAGGTTCAAGAGACTTATTAGAAATTGCCACCTAGGGCTAGTGAGATGGCTCAGCGGTTAAAATCACTGACTGCTTTTCCAGAGGTCCTGAGTTCAAATTCCAGCAACCACATGGTGGCTTACAATCTGTAATGAGATCTGATTCCCTCTTCTGGTGTGTCTGAAGACAGCTACAGTGTACTTATAATAAATCCACTGTGGTACACAGAGGGACCCAAAGTGTGGGACTCTGTAACAGGAAGTGTCTAGGACAGGAAATGTCGAGCTGGCCTCCATTTGGGGGAGACCAGGTACCTGAAAAATGCTGGCCCCATAGGGTGTCCTCCAGGCATTGAGCAGGTTGTCCTTGCCTGTGCTCACAAACCAGCGTCCTGAGATGGGAAGGGGAGGGGGCAGAGGGGAGGATGGGAGTGACCACCAGGGTAGGAAACCTTAGAAATTCACTCCTTCCTGAAGCCGCCTACTATGCAGTATCAAAAAGCTGAGAGCTGCCAGGCAACATGGAGTGTCCTTGATAGCTGTCTTTTTTTTTTTTTGAGACAGTTTTTCTGTGTGGACCTGGCTGTCCTGAACTGGCTCTACAGGCCAGGCTAGCCTTGAACTCAGATCTACCTGTCTCTGCCTCCCGAGTACTGGAATTAAAGGCATGCAAGTCACCTCGCCTGGTCCATCTTTTTTTTTTTAAATGTGTCTGTGCATTTATCTAAACTGGCTTTGACCTGAATAAGCAGCTGGGTGGGCAGGCCTGGGTAATTCGTTATCTAATTTAAGGCTTCACCCCCATCCATCCACCCTCCCTCTGCTGTGCCAAGGGGTCTCCCAGGCTTGTACCACAGGAAGCGAACTTGAGTGACAGCACGCAGCTCTCATGGAGGCGGAGCTGGTACTTCTCAGGCTTGCGCACATGCAGGACCTCCACGTGGCTGCTCTCCATCCCCACAGCCAACCAGTCCTGATTGGGACAGTGGCCCAATGAGAAAATCTAGGTCAAGAGAGAGAGTGCTGAGACCCTGGGGTCACACATGATGCTGGAAGAAGGCCCAGGGGTGCCCCAAATGGGGACAAGAAGGTGGCCAGTGACAGGTGTCACACCTTAGCATTCATCAGAGGAACACAGCACCTTGAGATTCTGGGCAGAGGGAGCTGGCTCTACAGGTGGCTCAAGGTCCAGGGCTGAGCCTTGACTGTGTCCTGCTTCTGACTGATGGGGAGTCAGGATCAGGGGTAGAAGCTGCAGTCACTCTTAGTCTAGCAGTGGTTTTTTATTTGTATTTGTATTTGGGGGTGGGTTGAGACTGTCTCACTATGCAGCTCTGACCACCCTGGGACTCACAGAGATCCACCTGCTCTGCCTCCCATTGCTGGAATTAAAGACATGTCCTGGGCTGAAGAAAGGTCCTGAATTCAATTCCCAGCAACCACATGGTGGCTCACAACCATCTATAATGGGATCCGATGCCCTCTTCTGGTGTGTCTGAAGACAGCTACAGTGTACTCATATAAGTAAAATAAGTAAATCTTATTTTTAAAGGCGTATGTAAGGCAGTCCGTCTCCCACTGACTATTCTGACCCTCCAGCTCTCGGCATGCCCAGGGTTATAGGCAGGTTTTTTATGTCTGTCTGGCTTTTTATGTGGATTCTAGAGATTTGAACTCCTGCCATCAAGGCAAATACTTTACCCACCAAGCTGTCTCCTCAGTCCCCGTGTCCTATCCGGTTTCAGGCCGGGTAGGGACACCCTCGGGGAGGCCGAGGATTGTGAGCGCACCTGGGAACTGAAGTCATGCTGCTGAAGCTGGCGGCCCTCGCGCAGGTCCCAGCAGCGCACAGTGTTGTCCAGGCCCCCAGTCCACAGCCGGGTCCCGTAGTCTGATATGTCGATGCAGCTGGCCCCGTCCGTGTGGCCCTGGAACTGTCTACAGGGCGAGAGCAGACGTCCAAGACTGCAGTCACCTGTGCACTCACCACCCCCGGGGCCGCCCCACACACCTGACCATGGCCTGGTTCTGCAGGTCCCAGACCACGATGTTACCGTCGCTGCAGCAGGAGAAGCAGACCTTGGCGTCCGGACTGACGGCCAGAGCATAGCAGGCCGGGGCAGACGAAGTCAGCTCTGCTTTGATCCGTGGTGTGGGTGCTGCCAGGTCCCAAATGGACAGGGTACTGGCCTCGCCACCTACAATCAGGCTCTGCCCGTCGGGCAGCAGCTTGCAGGAGCGGATGTAGTTGTCTCGGTTCTACCACGGCGAGAAGCAGGGCCAGGCAGGGTTGGTACTCCCCCAGGTCTCCACAGATCCATGCGTTACTGTAGGCCCCGCCCTGACCCTAAAGACCTGGCTTAGCCCCTACAAACCCCACCCAGCCTTGTAAACCCCGCCCTAACCCTAAAGACCCTGCCCAACGCCCCCACCCCAAACCCTTACCCAGCCGCACAGGCCCCACCCTCACCAGGCAATCCAGCTGTGCCACAGGGGTCTTGCTACCCGGCTGGCCCACGTCCCACACCTTCACGCATCCTTTGCCGCCTGTGTACACGTGCTGTGTGGAGCTGCTGATGGTGACGGCACACACCACCTCACCGTGGGCCAGCGTGTGTAGCTGCCTTGCGTGGCGAGGGATGCCTGTGCCTACCAGAGCATCAGACGGGAAGGGCACAGGCTGCATCTGGCCATCCGCAGACACGTGGAAGGAGTAAGCCCTGTGGAGGCCGCAGAGACAGGTGGGTGGGTGGCTAACCCCAGCACAGGTACCCACACTGCCAGTGACAGGCACTCAAGGTGTAACCCAGGGGACATTCCCAGGAAGAAGGGACCCAGGCCTCCAACACACCCTGGAGATGGCCCAGCCCATGTGCTACTCACGGCTTAGCCACAGGGATGCCAGGCAAGGAGACAGACGAGCCTCGGAGATGGGGGTGCGATTCAAATGCCATCTGCTGGAGAACAGAGAGTCCCAGGGCAGGGGGGCCAGCACCTCTTCACCCAGGCCCCAGCCCACACCCCTCTGTCCCTCGGCCCCTCCCCAAGCAAGCAGAAATGCTTGCAAAATTGCTATTTGGATTTTTTTTAAGTAACCTCCTGGGCCAGGCTTTTTAACCCAGCTTTATTCCTTTTGTTTTGCCCACATGGCAAGTGCTAACTTAATGTGTGGTTTAGGCTGGCCTAGAACTTCTGATTGTCCTGCGTTTGCCTCCTGAATGCTGGGGTGACAGGCTGGCACCACATGCCTGGTTTATATGGTGCTGGGTATGTACCTGGGGCTTTGTGCGTGCCAGGCGAGCGCCCTACCACTGAGTTCAGTCTCAGCCTCTCTCTTTACTTATTCTTTGGGTGAGTTGGTTTCTCCTCCTCCTTCCCCACCCCCCAGATCTCTGAACTCTGCTGACTATCCTGGTGCTCCATTCCCCAAGGACTCACCAGAGGTGAGCGTCCATACACGACAGAGCTGCTGACCTGGGGGGACAGGTGGAGGCCGACATAGGAGCCAGGCATGGAGAGGTCCCCATTGAGGGTGCTGTGGGAGCCCAGGCTGAAGGATGAGGTGAAAGGGCTGGACAAGGTCAGGGGACTCCTCAGGGCTGAGTGAAAAGGGACACACACTCAGATACCCAAACCACACTTTCCCTGCCTTCAGCTGATGAACAAAGTCTTTCAAAAACCCAGACCCAGTGAGAGGAAAAGCCAAGGCTCAGAGAGGCTGGGCGACTAGCCTGAGGTCACACAGCTAGTGAAGGCACACGTTTGTCTCACAATCATTAAACTGGGAAAGTCACATTGGTGTTCTGGGCTTCAGTGTCCTCACCTAAGCAGCAGCAACAAAGAAACTGAGCCCAGAGCCAGGCAGCACCCGGTCGGGGGTTATAAGCAGTTCCAGGTGGTAAATTTGGGGTGTGCTGTCAGTCAGCTTCTCTAGCCCTTTATCTTTTTTTCCTTTGGCATGGCCTTGGTAGGGACAGACTGACAAGGTTCCTGCTCCTGGGACAGGGCAAGCAGATGTGGTCTCCAAAAGCGTCGAAGGCTGCCAAGGCCAAAAGACTTGCGTGCATACTAACAGATAGATATTACATTCCTCCTTTAAGGAATGTCCTCCCTGTTAACAGGAGTGACTCCATGATAATCAGACATCTCTGAGTCCAGGAGCGGAAGGTGTAGCCAATATCTTAGCAAAATGGTAAACTCAGGAACCTTCAGGACAGTCTTTAAGGCTGTGGGAAAGAACTCTAAAAACCCAAGTTTGAAAATACATAATTTCTCAACTATGCAAAAATATAAGGATGCAATAAAAATTGTATAAGGAGCCTCATGAATCTAAAGGAACAGAGGTAGCTACACTAGGAGCCAGCTTGTCAGAATGATAAAAAAGCAAGCAGACTCCTGAGTTCAAAGTCAGCCTGGAATACAGACTCCAGGCCCAGATGTGGTAAAAATGGTAATTTCAGGTGTGTGTAGGGGGGGAGGGTTCCCCCCACTCCCCAGCTAGCTCAGCATCTATGCTTAACAGAGGCAGGCAGATCTCTAAATCCTTTTTGCAATGTTAAAAGGAAATGTGTGCTTGCTGTCTCCTAAAGATTAAGGGGCTGGGGTCACAGGGTTCATAGGATAATCAAGAGGAAGTAAACGACTGGGTTGACACGGAAAATAAAAGCCTGGGCTTATGACCTGCAGGAGATGAGCTAACCAGAGAAAGGTTTTAGAATACCAAGAGAAAAGTTCTTGGAGAACTGTCTCAAGCAGAAAAAGGGGGGGGGGGGCGCCTGACTGGAGATCTCCAAAGAAAGCAGGTCAGGAAGAAAGGACAGGACAGAGAACAACACAGGCCACCAGCTTGGACCCACTGTTTGACTTCATTTGTTTTCAGCGCTCCCAGACACCCCTTCTCTCAGAACCCCTCTCTAAGCCAAGGCTGGCTCTTACCACCTTTTTTTTTTTTTTCAGACATGGTTTCACTATGTAGCCCAGGGTGGCCTCTAACCCACCCAGGATTAAAGTCGTGTGCCAACTCTCATCATTTCTGTTTGGGGGAGCTATGCTGGGCAGGTGGGGACTCACCGATGCTGTCTGTGGGTGCTGCCGGCTGAGCCGCCAGCTGGCAGAGGTGACTGGCTGAGCTGGGCCCCGGGGTGGACGAGTCCTGGGGTGGAGAGGTACCACATGACCTGGAGGCAGGAGTGCCTGTGGGAAGATCGTTCTGTGGAGAAAGAAAGGCCACGAATCACCATAGCGGGCTGAAGTCATCAGAGGGGATCGAGGGCACATGTACTGTGGCCAGCCAATCTCTCAGACATTTGGTGGGCACACAGAGGAAAGCTGGGTGTGACTGGGTCAGGGGTATAACTACATCCTCAGGATTGTGGGTGTTAATTGGGTCCACAGTACAGGGTTCATGCATAGAGGTGGGGGCCCTTGGGGACAGCAATTGTGTTACCAATAGATAGCAGCAGCAACGTTAGAGGCTATTGGACTGGCAAAATGGCTCAGCAAGTAAAAGTGATTTTAGCCAAGAGTTACACTCTGTATTGAATCCCCAAAACCCACACAGTAGAAGGAGAGAACAGACTCCCCAGAGTTGACGCTAACCACCAAATGCATACTACAGCACTTGTGTAGATACACACACACACAAAGTTTTTAAAAAAAAAAAATTTTTTATTTGGTTTTTCAAGACAGTGTCTTTCTGTTTAGCTCTGTCTTTCTAACTCACTCTGTAGACCATGCTGTCCTCAGATTCAGAGATCCTCCTGTGTGCCGTGATTAAAGACACGCACCACCACCACCTGGCTTTAAAAAATGTTTTAATTTAGACATGGCCACATGTGGTGGTGCAACCTTTAATCCTAGTTCTCCAGAGGTGGGTGGATCTCTGAGTCCTGGGCCAATCTGGTCTATATAGCGAGACCCTGTCTCAAAAGGCAATTAACAAAAATCACAGCTCCCAGAGCAATGGGACTATTGGCCCAAGAGGGGTCCTCAGCCCTAGGTGAAACATGTCACCCACCTCTTTTTGGGAGCATGTTTCATGAGACAGGGCTCAGGTAGCCAAGGCTAGCCCTGGACTGACTTTACATTCCTGTTCTTCCACCTCCAACCTCTCAGTGTTGGGCTGACATGTGCCACCATGGGGAGCCGCCATGCCTTCTGGCCTGTGTCTGTCTCCCACACAGGGTGACGGTGACCCTCGTGGTCTGAGGGATGCCCTTGATGGCTTCCCCAGCTGGCTAGAGTGGCTTTGCATCCCCAAGGTCTCTCTGAGTGGGGAGGAGTTTAGATAAAGTGGGAGCCCACGGTGGCTGGCAGTTGTCATGGTAACCTGCAGGGGTAGGGAGGCTTAGAAACAAATCTCTGTCCCTGGGTAACTTGGAGGACAGAGGGTCTGGGCAAGATGCAGGGAGAGAGTTAGACTTCCGTGCATCTAGTGGACGCCTCTGCTGGATTCTAGGAGCACTTAACACTGGTACCAAGTCTTAGACCAGCGAGGAGCCGGTGCTGTGGTTGTGGGGGTCACCATTGCAGAAAGCGAGTAACCTGACTCAGTCCTATTTCTTTGCCCAGCTTGGTCAACTAGCTGCTTTAAAGTAGTTTCCTGAGGCTCAACAGAGACGTGTGGGAGGGGAAAAGAGAAGCCCAAAGAATCAAAAAAAAAAAAAGGTCCTTTGTGGTAAGGGAGGCAGGAGGGTTGGGATTCAGTGTCATCCTAGACTACGTAAAGAGTTGGAGGCTAAGAAATATTGTCTCCCAAACAAAACAAAACCAAAAACCAACAAGCAAAACCAAACCAAACAAAAGCAAGCAAACAAAATGAATAAGAAAATGCAGACTGCCCTGGCCCGGCCCGGCTGGCTTGCTCACTGAACTGTTTGCACCCTGGGACGAATAAAAGGGGCTTCAGGCACCCTGCCTTCCTTACCAGGGCTATGTCTTTGCTTCTGGGGAGTGGTGAGCCCAAACTGGAGGCCAAGGAGGCTGGACTGTCTGTGAGGTCCCTGCGGGCAGGAATGCAGAGGGGCGCCTTCCCACAAGGGGTGGTCACAGGGCTGGGGGGCTCTGACGGTTGGTCCTGAATTCAAGAAGGTGACATTGGGTTGGGGACCAGTGAAGCAGGAAAGACTCCCACAGCTGCCATGTGGCCCCCACCTCATGGAGACTGGGAGCCTCTGCGGTGGGGCGCAGCCTCTTCCTTCGTCCTGTGGGCCTCAGTTTCCCCACCTGTGCTGTAACAGGCATGCCAGAGTCCTCCAGACTGCCTGCCCCACATGTTCCCCAGTCTGAGTGGGCCAGAGACAGCCAGGATTTCTTCCCTCCATCCCCCTCCCTTGCCCAACCCCCACCGTCTCACCTCATCCACTACCAGGTTATAGTCACTCTTGTCTTCCTCACTGTCCTAGGAAAAGACAGAGAACACACAACCTCAGTCACACCCCTATCTCCACACCCATGCCCAGCCCTCTCTCTGGGGGGGGGCTCTGACCCACCCCAACCCCCACACAGCGCCCCCACTCCAGCCTCACTGCCTCTGCTCTATAGCCTTCTGTGGCTCCCACTGTCCTCTGGAGGAACGCCAGTTTCCAGCTTCATTCCCAGATGCCGGACCTGATTCCTGGCCCAAACAACAGGAGAGACCAGGCGGGCACGCGGCTGGCAGGGGCCAAGGGTGCCACGTGAACTGAACTCTGCAAACTTGCCACCTCCCATTTCCCTCCAAAGCGTACTTTCCCTTGTGCTCTGAGCATGGTGCCCAGGGTCTCTTGGAAGCTCTCTGCCCCTGAATCATGTCCCTACACCCTCCCTGGGGGACTCTATGCAGGCACTCAGCTCACAGTGGAAATATAATAGCAAAACAGCTGCATGGTCCCTAGGCTTCAACCCCTTAGCAGTGAAGGCTGGTAGGACAAAGTGTCTTTTGATTAGCAGGCACTCCACAGACTCTGGGAGGCTATAGAAGTGAGCACCATGGACACAGTTCCCATGGATCTGACCAGGACCAGTCCTGGTCCACCCCTGTCCACCCCAGCCCTCTGCTTCTCTCTCCCGAACTCACATAAGGCCCTGACAGATCCTTGTCTTCAGCTCTCTGCTGTTTCCCACTGCCGCCTCGGCTGCTGGGATGGTCCTCTTCCACCAGACTCTCAGGGGGAGACGGGGAAGAACTCTACAAGGAAGGATGTAAGGTGGGTTCCCAGACTACATTCTTGTCCGGCCAACACTGAATGGTCCTCATTGGGGGATCCTAGGTGTGTGGGGGGGCACATCCCTGACCATGCCCTCAGCCCCTCACTGGGGATTCTAGGATTCTAGGCAGGGCTCTACTTCAGCTTCACTGCTAAATTCTCTGCCTCTGTCAGCTAATAGAGTAGTGAACTATTGTACAGATGGGAAAACTGAGTTCTATGAAAATGCATTACAGTGAGACTTGTAACTCACCAAAAACTCAAAAACACTCAAAAACCTTGAGAGTGGGGGATGGGAGCTCTCAGCTGAGCAAGAAGTCTGCCTGCGTGAGGACCCAGGCAGGACTTGCTGAGGCACACCCGTATAGCAGAATTTAAGACACGGAGGCAGAAGGATTATCCTAAATTCAATGTAGTATGGGCTACAAAGCAAGACCATGCCTCAAATTAAATAAACCATAGCTGGCTCAGTGGTTCTAATGTCAGAATCCAAGAAGCAGGAGGATCTCTGTGAGTGAGACCCTGTCTCATAAAACAACAGTGCTCATATCTCATTCACCAGGCCCTGAGTTCTAGCCCTGGCATCCTGTACTTTGGATGTGGTGACGCTGGTGTCCTCGCAGAGCCCAGGTGGTGAAGGCTGGGGACATGCTGCACCCACAATCCCCTAGCCTACTTGAACACAAGCAGTTTCTCGCAGTGGGCACTCACCCTGCTGGCAGCTCTGTCCACTGCAGGAAGCCGAAAGGAAACAGATGATTAGGGGTTTGTAACCCTGCAAGGCTTCAGTGGGTGGAACGCTCCTTCCGGGTCAGAACCCGACCTCCCACATCCCAGGGAGATGCCTCTGCAGGAACAGCTAATGTGTTCCCAAGGACAAACAGCACGAACATTGAACCCCACAGCTGCAGCCCCTACTAGCTGTCACCGTCCCGCCAGCAATGGGTCGCCCACTCACCTCTGGACCCCTCGGCGTCCACACCCACACGGTCTTCCTTTACGGCAGCCACCAGCTGGGCCTGCGCAGCCAGTGCCCCAGATAGGGCCAGCAGCCCAGTGGCCCCGGCACCCACCAGGCCGGCTGGGCGCGGGGTGAGAGGCACGGGGGGTGCGTGGGACAGCGGCTGGAGCTGATTCTGCTGCTGAATGGGGAGAGGATGGCCTGGGGGAGGCGGGCAGCGAGTGGCGGGGACAGGGTGCACAGAGGGTGAATGCTAAGTGCAGGGAGGTTAGCACCCACTGCGTGCCTGGGCTGGGAGCAGGGCATCTCCTAAGACCAGCTGGGGCGACTTACCCCCAGGAGGCTGTTCAGTTCCCCCACGGTCACCTGCTTGGCTCGGTCCACAGCCTGGAGCACCTGCTGCTGATGCTAGGGCCAAAGGGGATGTGGGCACTAAGCCACAGGCTGTGCAGTCCAACTCTGTCTGTCTGTCTGTCTGTCTGTCTGTCTGTCTATGTGTATTTCTGCATGTGGAGGGTGGAGGCTGCTGCTGTCTTTCACCGTATTTTGAGGTGGCTCTCACAGCCCAGCTGGAATCTAGCCAGTAGCCCTAGGATCTCCTTCTGTCCCTGTCTCCCCTGCTGCAGTTACAGGCAAGGAACACCACCCCTCACTTTTCCCAGTTGCTGGGGATTTGAACTCAGGTCCTCATGCTTGTGGGACACCTTCCCCAGACCCTCTCTGACTGCTTAACTGACACTTCAGAGACCTGGCCTCTTCCACAGGCTCTGGGGCCACAGTTCCAGGTCATGCTTTGCAGGGCCTACTGGACCCCTAGGGATGCTGGGCAGTGTCCCAGCCTCAAATCACTTGCTAGGAGCTCCGCGTGACGCCACACTCTGTCCACATATACAGTGTGTCATGAATAAGCACCACATAGAAAATAAAATACCTGTATTCCAAGCATCCACACGCCAAGTGCCCAAGTACCCACATGCCAAGTACTCATACACTAAGCACCTACATGCCAAGTATTCATAAACCAAGCACCTACATGCCAAGTACCCACATATCAACTACCCACAGGCCAAATACTCATAAACCAAGTACCCACATGCCAAGTACTCATAAACCAAGCACCTAATGCCAAGTACCCACATATCAACTACCCACAGGCCAAATACTCATAAACCAAGTACCCACATGCCAAGTACACACATACCAAGCAGCTACTTGCCAAGTACCCACATACCAACTACCTACATGCCAAGTACACATAAACCAAGCACCCACATACCAACTACCCACAGGCCAAGTACCTACCTACTAAGGACCCACTTGCCAAGTATCCACATACTAAGCATCCACCTCAGAATGTGCAGCCTGGGGCTGGGCATGCAGGTCAGGAGAGGACCCACCCAGCATGCTTATCCCCAGCACAACAACATTAAATATGGATGGATTCAATAAACTTGAGCATACATGGCTGGTGGCCTCACTGAGATGATCTGTCACCCACCCTCAGGGGAAAGGCAGCAGGTCCCACAGAAAAGCTGAGGTTGCTGGCTGTGTGGGGTACCCAGTGTGCCCATCCTGGGGTGGGACCTGCCCATGTCTCTGGAGGAACACCTCCACACAGAAGTGGCAATGGCCAACACCAAGGTCCTATGGTCAGCAGGAGCAAGGCAGGCCACGGAGCTTTCTGATGTTTCACGAGCTAGTCACACTGGTGGGTCAGCCTCTGTCTGTACTGATGCTGTGTTTTCAAAATCACTGTCCTAAAAATGCCTAACAAAACTTGCTAATCGGAGCCATCTCAAGTACATGGATGAACATGAAGCTCATTCGCAGGGCCCTGTGGCTTTCCCCACCATCATCTCTGGAGCTTTCCAACTCCCTTAACTGAAGCTCTGTCCCTGCTCTCTCCCCAGCCCCACTCACCCACCATGGCACTTCCTGGCCCTGGATTTGATAACTTCAGAGTTCTTGGGAATGGAAATCTGCAGAGTGTCCTGTGTGTGCCCTGGCAAGAGTCACCAAGAGTCATCCTGTAAGATTAGTCCCATAATTGCTCACCTAACTCTCAGGACACCCTAACCAGTAGGTAAGCACAGAGAGGCATGTATCTTGCCTAAGGACACCAAGTCAGGACTTGTACCAGCAGATGTAAGCCATGGGTACAGGAGCACCCCTAGCTAGCTCCATCCAGAGCAGAGAGCCAGGGTTAGAGAAATGGCTGAGTCGGTAAAATGCTTGTCATGGGAACATAGGGACCTAAGTTCGATTCCCCAGAAACACTGAAAAAAGCCAGGCATGGAGTGTGTGTACGATTCTAGCACCGGTGAGGAGACAGGAAGACCCTGGGACTCACTGACTAGACAGCTTCCAGGCCAGTCAGAGTCCCTGCCTATTTAGAGGGGGTGGGATGGCAAGATATCTCAGTAGGTAAAGATATTGCAGCCAAGCCAACAACAACCTTAGTTCAATCTTTGCAAACCACATAGTGGGAGGAGAGGACCCATTCCTGCAAGTTGACTTCTGGCCTCCACATGTCTGCTATGGCCTATGCACCTCTTCCCAAAAAAAATAAATTATGGGTTGGCTCAGTGGCTAAGAGCTCTGGCTGCTCTCTCAAGGGACCAGGGTTCGATTCCTGGCACCCACATGATGGCTCACAACCCATCTGTAACTCCAATTTCAGAGGACACAGCGTCCTCCTCTGGTCTCTGAGGGTACTGCACACATATGGTGCACAGATATGTGGACAAAACACCCATACATATAAAATTAAATAAATGCATTAAAGTGTAATAAAAGCAATCAAAGGAGAATGGCACCGTGGGAAGCGCACACACCAAGGCTGACCTCTCTCTGTCCTCATGATATGCACACTCATGGACATATGAAGGGCAGAATGCCCTTGGTCCTCACCCTCAGCCAGTGTCTAACCAGGCCCAGGACACCCTCCCTGCCTCCAAGACTCTGCACACTCACCTCCTGAGTGAGGAACGGGACCATCTGGGCACAGATCGCACTGAGGCGTTTCACAATCTCAGCCTGGTAGAGAAGCAACAAGCTGGGTGGCACTGGAGGGGGACAGTCACCTCCACCATCCAGCCCCCAGCACTAGAGGGGACAGTCACCTCCACCATCCAGCCGCCAGCACTGGAAGGGACAGTCACTTCCACCATCCAGCCCCCAGCTGGACTGAGCATTCGTGGAGCTGCCTGGCTAGGGAGTCCTGCAAGTCTGTGACACCTCCCCACCGCCCTATGAAGCCCTCAGAGATGCAAACATAGATGGACCGATGATGCCCAAGGCAGCACTGTGGTCATTCCCCGAGGCCCTAGAAACCTGTGTGAAAGAGTGTGTGTTTGTCTGGCATGACCCAGCTCTCTGCAGGTCTTTGGGGGGCTGTTCTGTGGTTGCCTCTGGTCGCCTACAAGGCCTGTGTCCTCCACCAGGCAAGGACCAGTAAGGACCAGCTCTCTGCTGCCCACATCAGCACCAAGTCCCACAGAAACCAGGGGAAGCAAATGGCAGGTGAGGCTCACTCAGCATCTACCTGCACAGAAAGGAGCCTAGGGTAGGGCTCCAGCATGGAATCATGAGTGTTCGGGGGCAAAACCTATAAATCCACTCATCAACAGATCTCTGAACCCTCAGGACCCCCTAGAGCCACTGGCCACTTTGGGGACTCAGGGTTAATTACAGACCTCAAAGTCAATCTCCACATAGAGTGTATCTCAGAACCCTAACACCATAGGCTGGAGTCTCAGAAGCCCATGGGATCAACCATGCAACTCCAAATGCTATCTCAGAAGCTCAAGCCCTCAGAACCTTCAGGGCTATCTCAGAACCTCCAGTCCTTGGAACTGTCAGTTATCTCAGAACTTTCAGGGCTATCTCAGATCCTTGAACCCTCAGAACCTTCAGGGCTATCTCAAATCTCAGATCCACTCAGAACCTTTGGGATGACCACCTGAAATGTGGATGAACTTAGTTAGACCCTCCCCGCAGACACCCGTACCCCACATGGTCACCTGTTTATGCATCTCAATGTTGAGTCCGTAGGACATCTCGTAGTACTGCAAAGGAGACAGTCTTGGCCAGTGTGGATAGCTGGTGCCACCCTGGGGACACTGATGGGGTGCAGCCTCGAGGGGGTGGTACGAGTATCAGGGCAAGACACAAACACCCTGAGCCCCATGGAGACCCAGACAGGGAACCCACAAGATGGATCACGGATGGGCTCAGAGAGATAGGACAATCAGGTAGTCCCCCAAATTGGAGGGGGGGGGAGACCCACAGAACAGTGCCTGGTATCCCAGCCTGCCCTTTTTAGGGAGAACACGGAAGTGGGCAGAATGGGCAGGTACTCCTTACCATCACATAATGCCTTTGCATTTCTGTCTTCTCGCTGGCCAGCTTCTCACATTCTAGCTTGAGGCTGGGCAGGAAGAATAGACAAAAATGGGGGTTGACTTGCCACACCCCACATGGGTCAGTTTCCACAGTGACAGGCAGAAGCTGCTGGCTCCCCATTCCTTTAGAAACTGTTCCCAGTCCTCTCGAGCCCAGATCTACTCCTGGGACCAAAACATTCTCAGGGAAGGCTTTCCCTGAATCCATTCATCTCACACTCTTCTGGGCACCACCTCCACCAGAAAGCCCTCCAGTAGGCCCAATGAGCCCCGCCCCTTGCCCTAGAAACCACGCCCCTCCAAGAGTCCCCGCTCACCCCCATGGGGCTTCCCAGGGCCCAGAACTAGGGCTCCCTCACCTGTGGTACTGAGCTTGAAGAAACTGGAATTCCTCTTTGATCCGGTCACAGATTTCCAGTACTGAGAACTTGAAAGGCTGGCCAGACTGCAGCGGGGTCTGAGGGGGAGAGTGGGAAAGGACACTAGGGTGAGTTCCAGGGCAACAGCAGGCAGGAGTCCCCTCCCTGGTCCCCACCTCCTGCAGCCAGAGATGGGAGTCTCCGTACTCACCGGGTGCCTTCCCTGAGGGTACATCCTGCTGATGGATGGGTGAGAGAATGGACCCCCCCAGCTTCTTGGAGGCTTGAGGATGTGGCAAAGGGACGCTGAGGTGCAGAGGTGGCGCTGGGGAGAGAATTGGGTGCGGGGAGGAGCAGGCAGTAGAATTTGGGGTGCTAAGCTAGAGCTGGGGTGCAAGGAGACTGAGCCTGGAAAAGCTAGGAGAGAAGCCGGAGCTGGGGGAGGGATTTTTACGCAAAGAAAGAGCAGCCAGGGAGAGCCTGTCGGGGCAGGGGACCAGGACCCCGCGCTGCGCCCCCCCTCCAGCCAGCGCGTCCGGGGTTGTACAACCCAGGGGCAGCTGCAGTCAGCGCCGCAGGTCTGTGGCCGCCGCCCGGGGTCGGCGCTGGTGGCCTCAGTGGCTGCGGAGCCGCCTCCCTCCGCGGGGCTCGGCTGGGAGCCGCGGGCGGGACCCGCCTTAAGGTGGCACCGCCGCCCCCGCCTGCTCTGCTTCTTCGGTTCCAAGACCCGCTGGGGAAACTGAGGCTTGGGTTCGATCCTAGTGTTCCCGCCCCACCCCCACTCAAAAAAAAAAAAAAAACCGGGGGGAGAGAAATTAGGCAAAAAAAAAAAAAAAATCTCTGTGCGCGCGCCTCTGGAGCCGTGGGGGCTGCAAGTGGCTTCTCTGGGACAGCGACACTATGCCCTTATGAAGGATAAACATCCCCAAGATCGAAAGAGAGAGAGATACACACCTGTCCCAGGAAGAGCAGACCCAGGCTATGCTTGTCAACCAATGCTGCCCCACTCTGGAGAGATCCAGGACAGAGCCCAGGGCAGCTTGGTCAGGCTCAGAGCCCACTACAGACTTGCATGCTAGTGCCACCACCAGCCAACTGGGTGGCCTCCTCTATCCAGATTGGGCTCCTAAAGGACCAGACTCTTTAAACTTAGTGCATAGAACTCTTGTGTATCTTGAACCGGAACACTAGAAAATCTTCTGCAGGGGCTTCACCACTGACCCCGCCCCCAGACCTTCACTGGGAGATTCTAGGCAGCAGCTCTACCTCTGACCACACCCCCAGCCCTTCACCGAGGGATTCTAGGCAGAAGTCACCCATGACCACGCCCCCAGCCCCTCACTAGGGATTAGAGACTCCACTCTTGACCACGCCCCCAGCCCCCTTTTACTTTTGGAGGCAAGGCCTTGCTAAGTTGCCCCTGCAAAGCTTGAGCTTGGAATTCTCAGTCCCTGTAGTAGCTGGGACAACAGGCCTCTGTGTGCCATCAGGCCACCTCCTACATCCCATCAAGTTTAAGGGTGTCCCCCAGAGCTGAGAAGCCACCTGTCACCATGGAAACCCCCTTCCCCCCAGGAATCATCCTTTGTTTCCAACTCTGGCAGGACTAGACCTCAGAAGAGGAAGGAGGGGACCCACACCTTCAATCCCAGCACTTGAAATGCAGAGGCAGGCAGATCTCTCTGAGTTTCAGGACAGCTTGGTCTACTGTGGTGGTTTGACCATGCTTGGCCCAGGGAGTAGCACTATTTGGAGGTGTGGCCTTGTTGGAGTAGGTGTAGTCTTGTTGGAGGAAGTATGCCACTCTGGGAGTGGGCTTTGAAGCTCTGCCAAGTGCCTTAGTCAGACTTCTTCTAGGGGCCTTCAGAAGAAGACACAGAACTCTCTGCTCCTCCTGTACCATGCCTGCCTGGAGGCCTTCATGCACCTGTCTCGATGATTATGGACTGACCCTCTGACTCTGTAAGCCAGCCCCAATTGCCTTGGTCATGGTGTCTGTTTACAGCAGTAAAATCTTAACTAAGATATCTACAGAGCAAGTTTCAGGACAACCAGGTTCTACACAGAGAAACCTTGTCTCAGGGAGAGGGAGGGAAAAAAAAAAACCAAGGAAAGAAACCTGAGCTCTGGTCCATCATTAAATCAATCAATAAATGTATGCCTGGTGCTACTGTGAACTACTATGCACTGGGAAACAGTGGGCAACAATCATAGGGGAAAGACCTCACATCCACATTAACGTTTGGATCTCTGTGGGCAGCTAAGTCAGCTACAGAGGACAGGGGCCTTTATGAGACTTGCACGGGGCCAGCGCTCTACAGCAGGAGGATACTAGCTGAAAACCTAGGACTTCCAGGATAAAAGGACAGAATGGAGCTCTCTCTGATCAAACTCTGGGAGATGAGCCACAGAGCAGCCAAGATCACAGCTGGCTGGTCAGGAGCTGTATGAAAAGCAACAATTTAGACAAGCGATGACAGAGGAACAAACATGAGCCACTGCGATCATATGTGTGGGAGAGCGCTCAGTAAGGTTAACATTGTAGATGGAACTTTACAAAGTCCGTGGGCCCAGAAAGTGACAGTCTTTCTGACCTAGACAGTTAGCCCTCTGAGAATGAGTGTTCTGTAACTCCTTGGAGCATCTGCCAGAATCCCCGAGAGGGGACTGGGGGCGTGGTCAAGGGTGGATCCCAGCCTAGAATCCTCCAGCGAGGAGGCTGGGGCGTGATTAGTAGTGGAGCCCCCCTTCACCCCATTCCCCACCCTAGCATCCTCCAGTAAGTGGCTGGAGCCATGGCCAGGGGTGGAGCACTCTCAGTATCTGGACCGCCATACTCTCCAGCATCCTAGGCGTTGCCCAGCCTTAAGGCTGTCGCAGGCGCTGTACAAGGTGTAGGTCCTTCTACATGGACCATTCTTTCAGGTTCTGGCCACTCATCCTCTCCCCTGCAGAGGCCTGTGCTGGTGCCTTGAAGCGCCTCCCAGCACCTGCTACTAGAAACACGGCATCTTACTCCTCAGCCCTAGTTTCTGCTTTACTGTTTACTCATTTTTCCCTTGCAGACCGAGGAACACACCTGGCTCCTGGGAAGTCTGAGAAAACAGTGTCCCACAAGCTGTCCCCAGGCCCCAGCGGTTCCTGATTCCCGGCTTTTGGTGTCTGAGAACTTCTGATCCCCAGAGGCCCCCGGGACTCCAGAATCTCCACTCCCTGAGCTATCGCCTTTGCCAACCCTCACCATCTCCCCAAATCAAGCTTGTTTGCTATTGGTTGCGTTTCCCAATCTAACCCAGGCTGGTCTCATCTGGGGAGTCAGGGTCGCAGGTGTGTGTCACCGTGCTTACACTGCCAAGATTTGCTCAGACCAGCCCCACCCCCATGTCCCACGCAGCACCCTTCCTGCTAGTGACCCTCAACCTCGGTTCTCTAAGCCTATACACTCTCCGCTGGTTTTCTATTACCCGGAGGACACATTCCCTCTTAGCACTATTTGTGCTGGCCACACCCTCTACCCTCCCCTATTCAGGTACCCTGTCATGATTGAATGACCTAATTTGAGTTCTCTTTTCCTGGAATCTCTTCTCCCCCCTAAAGCTATCTCCATCTTATTCTAAGATCAGCCCAAGGCCACCCGCTGCAGCCTCCCCAAAGAAGGGCAACTGTGAAGGAACCCAAGGCCAAAGGGAGCCTCCTAGAGGGTGGGAGCTCCTGGAAGGGGGCCACTGCCCCTCTGTTGTGCGGCCTGGGAAGCCACAGCCTCTGAGCTTCCGTGGAAGCAGAGGATATGATCAGGGGTTTCCTTTTAGAATGCCTGAACCCCATCCCTGGACAGACACCACACCCGAAGTGGGGAGCACCCTCAGCATTTCCCACCTTCCTGGGCCACTTTTTCCCATTCAGCCTGGTCATGGATCCTACACTTTGCAAAGTGGGGCTCAGCGCCTCAAAGTGCGCCCCTGCCTCAGTGTGCACACAGGCTCCGTAGTTCTGCGCGGTGCAAATAAAAAACAGAAAAGGGAAAAATCTACTACTCAGAGCCGGGACTGCTCGGACCACCTTAAATCAGACTAGCCGCCCCGCTGCCGAGGGACCCGTCTATCTCCTCCTTGGTTGGTCGGGTATGCCAGCCAATCAGCTCCCGAAGATCCCACATGGGTCTCTGACGTCACCAAAAGCACTGGCCAATGAAGGCTGGGTACCCTGTAGCCAATAACAGAGAACGGTGGTCTGGGATAGTCCAATAGGAAAGCTCCCGATGGGGCTGGGGCGTGCAGCTCCTCCTCCCCGACACCCCCCACCCCTCGTGAGTGGGGCCCCGCGTGGTGGTCCCTGAGGATCTTGGACCCCCTTTTAAAAGTAAAAGCCCCTTGAAGCTGACCGTGGTAGCGGATTCCTGGTATTCCAGCACTTGAGAAGCTGAGGCAGGAGGACCGTTGTCATGTCGAGCTTAACGTGGACTACTGTCTCAAAACATTTTATATTAAAAAAAATAAAAGTAAGTCCTTCAACTCGGTGGCTACCTTGCCAAGGCTCAGCAGCCAAAGCTTCCTTCGGCCTGTTTCAGAGATAGAAACAAACTGAGGCAAAGAAGGCAACTTGGCCGTTTAGGGAATGGCTGCGATTTGATTTTTGTCCCAGCTAACTTCCCAAGCTTAGTTAGTTTGACCCATTAGATCACAAGAGGGGGTAGAATAGGTTTACAGGGAGTTGTGAGGTTGGAGGTGCCGGGTGTGCCTCAATTTACCAGAGTGGACATTGCTATTGCGAGCAAGCATTCTGGACCGGAAAAAAAAAACAACAAAAACTACGAATCCCAGAAGCTACCGCGCGCCGCATCTGCTCTGGCTGTCAATCAAAGTAACGTGGGTCTGCGCCCCCGCCCGCCGCTTCCCTCCTGCCAGCTCCCGCTCCCTCCCCATCGGCTCCCGGCCCGGCGCGGTATAATTACAGCCCATTGATCCGACCCGGGCCGGGAAAGCGACTCCCTCAGGGAGGCCAAAGCCTTTGGCTTCCGACAGCGCCAGCCTCCCCTTCCCCGCGCCCCCAGCTGAGCCACTGGGCCACCAGCCAGGCCGGTCCCCTCCTGCTGGCCAGGGCTCACGGGTGACCTCCGAGCCCCAGTTCCCTGCCTGTCTTGGCGGGGGGGGGGGGGGGGTGGGAAATCACGCACAGGAGCGCACACACAATCATTTTCTCCTTAAGAATACGGGGGAGCCATCCCCTCCCCGCAACTTACTGCTTAGTTTTCCCATAGAATTGCCCCCTGCTGTGGCTTGGGCTAGGCTAATGAGAGGGCTCAGGAGGGGAGAAACCCGGGACAACCGAGCCTGGAGTCACAAAGCTGCTTAGAAAATTCCCAAGACTTCCTAGATGTAGGTGTTTTATACTGGGGCTCTGCAGAGGGCATAGGAGTTGGCTCATTAGAAATCCCTCTAACTAAACACTGGTCAAACTAAAACGGGGAGCCCTGACCTCTGACCTTGCTTGTGTGCCCCTGATTCAGCTTCTTACGATGACTAGAAGTAGAAGGAGGGTGGGCTGCAGCTTGGCATGTGGGAAGGAAGTACCAGGGTTGGCTGAAGATGTAGGCAGTAAGTGAGCAGCTAGATAGACAAAGGGGGCTTGTGAACCCTGGAACCAAGCAGGCCCTGGTCCAGGCCTCCTCCCGAACCTGGAGGTACCAAAACAAAAAAAACAAAACAAAACCAAAAACATTCAGTGAGATTAGAAAATGCTTACCCACAAGGCATGGTGGCGCATGCCTTTAATCCCAGGGCTCAAGAGGCAGAGGCAAGCATATCTGAGTTCGAAGCCAGCCTGGTCTACACAGCGGAAAGCCAAGACAAAATGCAAATGTTTAACCAACATGACTGTTCTACAGGGTCCCGCGAAAGGGATGATGTTTACTGCTACCTACATCTCACACCCACAGAGGCAGAGGCCGGGACTTGATTTCCCCCCTTCAGTGTGAATCCCATTCTAGCCTTTTCCCCAAGCTCAAGAACCTTCCACAGCTACCCATTGCCCTCAAAAAATTCCTAAGTGGCTCAGTTGAACTGGAATTATCCACACCTGGACCTCAGTGCCCTTGCACAGGATACAGAAAGCCAGACTTTGGCGAGTGAGGGACCTGGGGCTTGGTCGGGTGGAGACTCAGCACCAGCTGCCTGCACAGGCCTCCACTCTGCAGCAGTCAGGGGTCAGGGCTCCAGGCAAGTTTATCCTGGTCACAGGGTGTGTGTGTGTGTGTGTGTTGGGGGGTGTCCTGGTGACAGGTCTGTGAAATCTGCCCCATGCTTTCTTGCCTTCCAGCCTTGTCCCCATTTTGTGTGTTCCCTGAGGGTGGAAGGGGTGCTGGGAGTCCTTGGCATACAGTAGGTGCCTAATAAATACTGAAGTTAGCCATGAGAAGAACATGGCTGCATGGTAAGAGTTTGCTTACCTGGATCTGAGGGTTTGTAAAATTTGGGGGAGGGGTTTCCTTGTCTGGGTCTGGGGATGAACCTGGGGCCTGGCCCTTGCTGGGCAGGAGTCACCTCCATTGCACTTGCTGGCCCTTGTCTGTCCTTTCTCCTTTGGTTTCACCTTGGTTTGCAGGGTAGTCAGAGTGGCCCAGAAAAGGCCAGGGACCTGCCTGGGGCCCAACAGCAAAGTGAGTTAGCTCTTAGCATGACCCAGGATTGGGGTCACCAATATCTGTATCTAAAGGCCAAATACAGGTCACCTGCCACCTCTTCCTCTGTTGCGGGACATTAGCAGCAGGGAGAGGCCACAGTGCCACCCAGCAGGCCCTGCAGCCCTGGAGGGGGGGCTGGGAGGAGGATTTGCTTTAGTAGAAGGAGGAAGAGAAGAAGCCGGAGGCAGGAGAGAAATAAAGCTAGAGATGGGAGAGGGAGAAAGGGGGAGGAGGGCGAGGAGAGCAGGAAGGGAGAGGAGGAGGGGAGGTGGCTGCAGGAGGCGGTCAAGGTTGTCTGGGGCTTGGCTGGCAGCCAGCATCCAGGCCCCACAGGCTGTGGAGAGGTTTGGAGGGGAGGGGAGGGAGGGGACACGTGGGAAGAGGAGTAGGGACCCAGCAGGCACAGCAAAGGATAAAGAGCTTCACTGGGGGACCGAGGGAACTGGGGGGCAAGGGAAGGAGGGAACAGTACGGGCAATCAGAGAGTCAGCAGCAACGTAGGAACTCCCTCCCTGGAGCTGGGCCTGTTTCTGTCTTCATCCTGGTCCCTCTGCATCCCCATGCCCAGATGATCTCGGGCTGCTCCCATCTGAGGGTGCCACTCTCCTGTTCAAACACCCACTGTTGCTCTAGTGGCCCTGACACTCCACAAGGCCCCCCTCCCCCTCTCCGGAGCTCTGAGTATCTGCAGGAACACTGCATCCTAGAGAAGCACCTGGCCTTCCTGTGCCCAGCGCCCCGCCCCCTCCGGTCTCCCAGATCCCCCTCTTCCCCACGACGTCATCACTATTATGGACTCTTTACACTAAGTGAATTTTGAAAAAGTTGGGTTTTTACTGAGCGGGGTGGTGGCAGATGCCTTTGATCCCAGCATTTGGGAGACAACAGCAGAAGACAGAGTTCGAAAACAGCCTGGTCTATAGAGTTAGTTCCAGAAAGGCCAGCGATACACAGAGAAACCCTGTCTTGTAAAAAAAAAGAAAAACACAAATCTACACACAAAAAGAAAGGAAGAAAGAAGAGAGAGAGAGAGAGAGAGAGAGAGAGAGAGAGAGAGAGAGAGAGAAGGAAAGACAGAGAGAGAGAGAGAAAAGAGAGAGAGAGAAAGAGAAAGAGAAAGAAAGAGAAAGAGAAAGAGAGGAGGAAGAAAGAAAGTTGGGTTTCCATACACACAGCTGCTTGCTGTCTCTGGGCATCTCTCCTGTTCATGTGAGGCAAAAGGGACTCAGAGTTAGCTGAGGCCAGGGCAATCAATACCCAGCAAGCCTTGGTGCTTTAATGTCTTGCTGGTTTGGGGTGCTATCTTGGTCTCCCCTGCTTGTTCTCTTTGTAGGGTCCCCAACAGAAAGACTGACCACCCAGAGGGGATGTAGCAACCCTTTTGTAGCCTTGTATGGTTTCCTTGACTTCAGTGGGCCTCAGTTTCCTTATCTGCACAACAGGTGAGGGAGTCATTTGATGTGTCTCAGGGTGCAGTCTCCGAAGCCAGGCAAAGGGGAACAGTTGCTGCCTGAGGTGTCCTCTCCTTGCTGGGTACAGGGTAGGGTCCCTGTCTCCATGGAGCCTTAGGAACTGGTGCCCCAGGAAGTGGCCTGGCCCTGGGGTGGGGACCTATAATCCCGAGTCCCCATGCCACAGCTTAATCCCAGAATAGAGGATATCTGAGCCACCGAGTAGATGGGGATACAGAGATGGAGTCTAGATGGGAACACAGAGATGGAATCACAGACGGTCCAGGAGGACTCCAGAGAGCCAGCAAAATTCTCAAGGAAGGAGCTGGGGGGTGGGGTGAGGGGTGTCACCTGGTCACCATTACTGCCTTGGGCCCAAGTCTTGGGCATAAGGAGCTGGGACCCTCAGCTCCCTCCTTGTCCTCCTCCCTACTTCATCAGGTGACCAGAACATTGGTGACCAATTACACAAGGTCAGGCTGGCTCAGTGCTCTCCCTGAGGTCCCCCACTGCCAGGTGCTGGCAGGACCTTCTCCATAAGCCCCAGGGGCAAAGAAGACAACAGCTCGCTCACTGAGACAGCTCAAACTGTTTTTCCCAGTTGAGGGATGAGAAGCCTTGGTCCCCCTATACCCTCTAACCCCGTGGGCACAGAACCCCAAGATCCAGGGTGAACTCCAGGTCGCTTGGTGCTTGGTCCGGGGGGTGTGGTAAGAACCTGTCTCAAAACACAAATACAGTCTGGGGGTCTGAGTGAGGTGAGCCTAGGCTACAAACCAAGTTCCAGGCCAGCCTAAAAACAACAAAAACTAGTCCAGTGAGATGTGGCTTTGCCAGTAGAGGCAATTGCTGCAAAGCCTGACACCCCGAGTTTGATTCCTGGGACAGACGGTAGAAGAGAACAGATCCCTGCAAGGCGTCCTCAAACAGGACACAGACATGATAAACCAGCAAACAGAAAAACAAAACAGAAAACAAAGCAGATAAAGAAAACAGGTGGCACACAAGACTAATCCCTGGCCTTGGAAAACAGAGGCTGGAAAATTTCTGTGAGTTTGAGGAATGAGTCCAGGGCATTCAGGGCTATACAGAGAAAACCCTGTTTCAGAAAAACAAGAAAGGAAAAGGTCCCCAAACCGAGGCGCATGCCCAGGGGACAGCCTAGCTTGGGAGGGGTACAGGGAGCATCCAGGCCATCTCCCAGAAGGTAACCAAGGGACCCATGTGGGTACCACAGCCACCCTGCCAAAACAGTGTGAAATCTGAGCACTGAGTTGCACTGTCTGGGCCCAGGTCCCCAGCTCACCCTCTCTGGGTCTTTGGTTGCTCCAGGGATGTCTTATTGCAGGACACGGGGTGCCCTGAGGAAAGGGGTCCCCACCCACAAGACAGAAGCAGGGACACAGTGGCCAACCTTTTCATGTTTTTATTTTGAAGGCACAGCTAGACCCCATCCTCAGTACAGCGGCTTGGCCTTTGACCTCTGGACAGAGACCAAGGCGACCAACAAAGCTAACCCTATGACAGACACTCCTGGGGCTTCCTTCTTTTCCTTTCTGAGATGATAGCTATAGAATACTGGCACAAGAAAGAAATCATAAACAAACCAACTTTTAACCCTCACGTTTATTTGGGGAAGAGGGGAGGGAAGTTTGTGGGGTGCCCACCCCCACTGCAGTCCCGAGCCAATGCTTTCTCTCTGTCCCCTTCTTTTGTGGTTGAGGGAACCGGAGCTGGGGGAGCTGGGGGGAGGGGTCTGGGACTAGCAGGTGTGCAGTGCAGGAAGCAGAGAAGGGGATAGGGGCAGATTCGGGGTGCACAGGGTGGAAAGGGGCAGCTAGCGTTGTGTACATTCTGGGCCGAGATTGGTGGCTGTGGCCCAGGGAAATGTTGAAGGTGGGGAAGAACCCTTAGCCTGGGGTGTCCCTCTGGCGTCCCCTAGGCCCAGGGTGCACAGCCAGAACCAGGACTGGAGGTGTAAGCTTGGGTAGTGACAGAGCTGTGTGCTGTGTGGCCCTTAGAACACTGCGCTCTCTGTGCCTGTCTCCCCTGGTCTCCCCCCTCCCCCTTCCCCAAGAGCTAATCCGACTTCTCTCCGTCATCCTCCTGGTGGGTGTCCCCATCGTGTCCGTTCTTGTCCTCCTTGGAGAGGTGGGTCTGAGAACCCAGAGCAGAGAGTGACAGCAGGCCTGTGCCTGCACTGACTGCAGGGAGGGACGGTGGCTGGAGCCCGACAGGCAGCGGTGTCAGGGGCAGGGCCAGCGCCTGCAGCTGGGACAGCTGGTGAGCCTGGAGCTGCTGCTGTGGGGTGGGGGTGGGGGTGACAGAGTCAGCCCAGGGTCTTGTCACCTGACCCTGGCCACCCAGGTCAAGTCAGTCCCCAGTCCACCAGAGGCTCCGACTTACTCGGATGATGGAGTTCAGCTCAGGAGCCGTGACCTGCTTGGCTCTCTCGATGGCTCCCAGGACCTGCTGCTGATGCTGGAATAGGCAAGGGAGGGGACAGAGTTCTCTCAGGCAAAGCTGGAAAGGGACTGAGGGGCGGGGGCGGGGGAATGGCGACTCCTGTGCAGTAGGCAACCAGTGCAAAAGCGCAAGAGAAGTCCTGTCCTAGGGGCTCAGGGGCTGCTGGGGTGGGAGACTAGGAATCCAACTTCACAGGAATTTCCTTAGAGCTGGGGGGGGGCTCCCATCGCCTGTGCCCGCCCACCCAGGGAGCTCTTTCTGCCTTGCCACAGGGGTCTGAGTGCAGCTGCTCCACGTCTCACCTTTGCTAAGCTCAGAAAGGGCAGGTGCGTGCCCAGGGAGTGCTCAGCAAGGTGCGGAGGGGACCCCACTGCCCCCTGCTGGTGGCTTGCTTACCTCCTGTGACAAATAGGGCAGAACCTGGGCGCAAATCCCATTCAGCCTCTTCACAATTTCCGCCTGGAACACACGATTTTCCCTCAGTACCTGGGGCACTTGGAGGGGTGGGAGGGGGTAACGGGAGTGGCCTTAACGCTCAGTCTGGGAATCACAGGGCATTGAGGACATGGAGGAGGACAGTGAGACTTACCTGTTTGTGCATCTCGATGTTCAATCCGTAGGACATCTCATAGTACTGTGAGGTGGAGAGGGGTGTCAGGGACCGAAGGGATGTGGCCTTGTGGGTGGCCTGCCTCTCCCTACACATTCCAGCAAGGCTACTCCCAATCCAGTGAGCTCCTATTTGTTCTTCAAGACCCCAGTCACAATGCCCCAAGACCCCAGCAACCTCCCCTGCTGGGAACTACAGGGCCGAGGCACAATCCCCTTTTGGTCCTGTGGAGGTTAGGAGGGCTCTGGTCAAGGATGGGTTAAGGGATGCCTGGCCTGGAGGGAGGGGACTCTTGCTTCCGGCTGGCTGTGGCTGGCTGCGGCTGCCTTCCACAGCTGCCTCCTCCTCCTGCCACCAAGGACAGCCGAGACCTGGCTGGCCCACACTGCGAGCCGGTGGTTTGGCACCTCGGCCACTACCTGGGCCGGTGGCCAGGCTGCCCTTAGCCCGTGGAGGACTCGGTAGCAGGCATCTGCAGTATGTGGGGAGTCTGGGGTCGCCGCCCCACCCCCACCCCCAGTCCCAGAGGGGGCTTTACCATGACGTAATGCCTCTGCATCTCTGACTTCTCGCTGGCCAGCTTGTCGCACTCCAGCTTCAGGCTGAGGACACACAAGAGAAGCCAACTGAGGTTCCCTCGGGGTGAGGGGGCACCTCTGGAGGGTCAAGCTAAAAACTTTTTGGTTTTTTTGTTTTTGTTTTTTGAGACAGGGTCTCATGTAGCCCAGGCTAGCTTTGAACTCATTGTGTAGCTGAGGATGACTCAGAAGTCCTCCTGATCCTCCTGGCCTCCACCTACCAATTGCTGGGACATGCCAACTGAGCTATTGCCCCAAGCTGCAAACTGAGAAGGGCCAAATACCACATCTGGCTGCATTTAAGGACACCCCTGGGTTTTCTGCATCCCGGGCAGGTGGGCGGGGCTACTCGGTCTCCCCCACTAAAATTATGAAAGCATTCTCAATGGAATAACAACCACCACAGTCAGAGGTGCCCTCCTGCGGGGCGGATGAGGGCTGCAGAACTTGTCATCCATCTAATCTAATCTTAACACATGACTCAGTGGGTGCCCAGAGAGGGTGAGTGAGAGATTCAAGGTCACACAGTGGGCAGTAACCCAAGTACTCAAACTCGAGGAGAATTCTCCACACAGACAGACAGATGCTGAAGACTGAGATGGCCTGGGGCTGAGAGGAACAGAGCACCCCAAGGTGTCCTGGCTTCAGGAAACTTTGTCATGTCCAGCCCCTCTTTCTCTCTAGTCACATCAGAGCCGGCAGCTGAAGCTGCTTTGCCTTCCCATGCTGTGTGATTCTACCTCTGTGGGCCCCACTTGCTTTCTCTTTGTAGCAGCAACCTTCCTGGACCAGGACAGGTCAGTGGAGTCAAAGAACTGGGCCTGTGGCTTGCTCTCCAGTCCTAGGAGGCTACTCCTAGGTGTGGCTCTTGCCACCATGCCTAGCAGTGACTCTCCCAAGTTGTCCTTGGACCTCCACACCTGAACAACAGCACGACCCCCCAATGTAACCTTTCTTTCTTTCTTCCTCTCTTTCTTTCTCTTTTTTCCTCCTTCCCTTCCCTTCCCTTCCCTTCCCTTCCCTTCCCTTCCCTTCCCTTCCCTTCCTCCCTCCCTCCCTTCCTTCCTTCTTTCTTCCAATACAGGGTTTCTCTGTATAGCCCTGTCCTGGAACTCAGAGATCCGCCTGCCTCTGTCTCTCGAGTGCTGAGGTTAAAGTCCTGTGCCATCAAGCCCATCAGGGTATTTCTTTCTAAATCCAAACAACTCTTAGAGCTTGGGAGGGTAAGACAAATGGATATCTGTGAGTCTGAGGCCAGCCTGGTCTACAGAGTGAGACCCTGTCCTGGAAATTGGGATAGTGCTTATTAGCCAGCAGGCTTCTGATGAGCTCCCCAGGTGCTGAGATCCGCAATCCCTCAGGGGCGCAGGATTGAGGGGTGGGCCCCCAGTCCACGTTTACATAATAAGTAAGGCTAGTGTGCCTCACCGGTGATTGCACTTTGCACGAGACCCCACACCAAGGTCCATGGGAGAAAGTCAACACAGGACTTCACCAGGAGCCCCCCACAGGCCCGACCCAGGCCCAGTGCACAGGGCACAGCACAATGCATCTCAGAGATGGCATCTGCTAAGGGGACAACACACAGCCCTGTAGCCACTGTGTGCCCTACAGGTCCTGGAACAAGTCAGCCTAAGACTGGCCCCAGAACCATGGGGGTGCAAACACTGGTGCCCTAAATTCCTCTTTAGAATGGCAAACACTGGGGGAGCAGCCCAGCAGGTGGATGGCTGGCCTAGCACCCTGGGCCTTGCCTGACATCTACTGCATAAGCTCAAGGCTATCCTTGGCTACATAGGGAGCTGGGGAAAGCCTGGATCACATAAGATCCTGTCTCAAAATAAATACCAAAAACTCAAATATAACATTTTTTTTTAAATAGAAAACTCCACGAACACTCAGATTTACTTTTTTTTCTTAGAGAAATCTAAGGGTCTTTTAAAGGTTTTGTCATTGGCTGTGAGATGGCTCAGCGGTTAAGAGCACTGACTGCTCTTCCTCAGGTCCTGAGTTCAAATCCCAGCAACCACATGATGGCTCACAACTATCTACAATGGGATCCGATGCCCTCTTCTGGAGTGTCTGAGGACAGCTACAGTGTAGCTACTTACATATAAAAAAATAAAAAATAAAGGCATTATCATCATTATTATTAGTTTGTTTTCTGAGACAGAGGTTTGCTCTGTACCTCAGGCTAGCCCAGAACGACTCCATTCACCTGCCTGTGAGAGCTGGAAGGTTTTGCCTGTATCCCCAAGCCCACTCAAACCCAGCCTAGGTTAGATGGGGACCCGTGCTCAGCTTTAGCTTTTCCTGCGTCTGTGCTGTACACCCCGGAAGCTGCTGACACCCTGGGCTTCGGGGTGATCAGTTTCACACATGAGGAACCCATTAGAAATGAGAAAAGTATTTGTGGTGGGAGTGACCAGGCTGGAGGGTCTGTGGGACCCTACTCCAAAATTGGACAGAAGAAGGTAGGGCTGTGTGACCCTGAGCCGATTACTCACCCTCTCTGGGCACCCACTCTAGCCTGTGTTAAACATAGGGACTGGGCCTCTAGAACCATGAACGCTGTATGCCTTACTTTCTTCTTCCACACCATGGGGCTGATTGTTTTTGGACACATGGCCTCATGTAGCCCAGGCTGGCCAACTTGCTAAGTAGCTGAGGATGACCTTGAACTGCTGACCCTCTTGGCCCCACCTCCTGAGCCCTGAGATGACAGAGGCACCCCCCACCCGGCCTTCCTTCAAGCCACAGACAACTCTACAGACACATGGAGGTGCCCTGGTCCGGGCTCACCTGTGATACTGCGCTTGCAGCAGCTGGAACTCATCTTTGATGCGGTCACAGGAGTCGGAGGTGGTGAACTTGAGCTGCTGAGGGAGGTGGGAGGAGCCCTGCGGGGGCAGGAGGGTGAGCGGCGTCCTGCCCCGCCCATGCCCCACTTCCTGGGCTGCCAGGAAGGGGCTGTGAGGCCCCTAGGCAGTGGGGACACTTTTACACACTGGTCATTTGGGAGGGGCGGGCACCCATGGGGCGGGGTGCACCTCTGTCCTCCAGATGCTCCCAGAGGAATTCCCCAGAAAGCCCCTCTAAGTCAATCAGGGTGGCACAGGCCTCCCTTCAAAGCCGGCATGGAAGAGGCACCTAACTTACCACCCTACATTTCCTGGGAGTACCCCCATCACACCTGTTTCCTCACGGGTGTGCTCTTCAGGAAGGGACCCCCCCAAAGCTGCCCAGGCCCCAGCCAAAGCCACAGAGAAATCATGGCCTGGGAGTTAGGGAGAGCTGGAAGCTGGGGGGCTGGGGAGCGAGGGGGGTGGGATATGTACAGGGCCGGCATCTGAGGGCACTGGGTCAGGAGTTAGGGTGTAAGATCTCGGATCTGGGGAGCAAGGCTAGGGGCAGGGTGTGGGGAGCAAGGCCACTGGGAGCTGGTGTGGGAGACGACAGATGGGCTTGGACATGAGAGGGACGGAGCCTAGTGCTGGGGGGGCGGGGGGTGGGAAGACTGCGGGGTATCCGGCTCCGGACAAGGGAGCACTGGACATTATACGGGCACAGGGTCTCCCCAACCCTAGTGCTGAGGGTGCAGGATGGGGGCTGGGAGGAGGAAGGCCGCTGGGGTGCGGGGCCTGCAGCTGGAGGAGGGACGCGGAGCCAGGCTGGGGGTGGCGCTGGGCCCGGATGGTGACGCCAGGCCCGACAGGGCTGGAGAGAGAGACAGGGGGTGCGGGAACTGTATTGGGGGGTAGAGGGCACCAGACTTGGGGCCAGGGCAGATCTGAGGTGGAAAGAAGTGCAGGGCCGAGGTGATGGTGGGTGCAGGGCCTTGGACTTGGTGGCAGGCCAGTCTGAAGCTCTTAGAGAGCTGGGCCTGGGGGGGGGGGGGTGCACCGAGGTGGGGATGCAAGATCTAGGGCTGGAGGACATGCGCGTCTGGGGTGAGGGGATGATGGGCTTGTGACTGGGGTGCTGCAGCTCTGGGCCTGAGCCCCAGGTCAGGAAGACAGGCCGAATGCGGCTGCAGTGGGGTGCGGGCTGATCCGGAGCCCGGGGGTGGGGGGTGGGGGTGGAAGAAGACCTTGGAGTCGGGTTGGGCGAGGTGTGGGGGAGGCGGTGAGGGGACTCAGGGCAGGGATCAAAGTTCAGGGATCCGGGCTGAAGGATGCAGTGCTGGACTGGTGGGGTGCGTAGGGTCTGGGTTGTGGGGTGCAAGGACCTTGGGGAAGAGCCCAGGGCTGGGGGGACAGAACAGGCCTGTGGGAGCTGGGGAAGCGTAGGGAGCCCCTGGGACAGGCCCTGGGCGGGGAGAGAGACGGGATCCGACCTAGAAGGGGTGCAGTGAGATGAGCTGGGGTGCAGGGTGAGCGCCGGAGGTGCAGTGAGCTGAGCTGGGGGTGCAGGGAGAGCTCTGGGGTGCAGTGCGCGGGGTTCCCCTTACCGAGTGCCGGCTTTGCGGAAACATCATGTCAGTCGCGGGGGGCGCGGGCTGCGCCCCGGCTCGGGCGGCTCGGGGGGCGCCGGGCGGCCGCGCTTTGTCCCCGATCGACAGCTCCGGGGCCCCGCGTCCCGCCTCCTGCGCCGCCCGCCGCCCGCCCGCGCCGCCCGCGCTATTGTGTAATGGCGACGCGGTGCCGCCCGGGCTCCCGCTCCACCTGCCGCGCCCGGCACTGCGCAGGCCCGGACGCCCCACCCGTGACCTTGGCCCCGCGCGCCCCGCCCCCGCCACGGCCCGGAACCCCAGCTGGAGGCCTGCCTCAGTGCCCCCCGCCCCCAGTCCCAAGGCCACAGACTCGCAGCCTGGACACCCAGGCTTCACGGTGGATTTATGGAGTGCCTACAGTGTGCTATGTCCTCTTTGGAGTCGGGAGGGTTGGCACGGCTGGGGGCCACACTGGGCAGTAGAGTGACACCTGTCCCACAGAGGTAGGATGGGGGCCCAGTCCTGTAATCTAATGACTGGGGTGCAGAGGCAAGAGGATCAAGAGTTCTCGGCCAGCCTGGGTTACCAGAGAGCCTGTCTTAAAACAACAAAAAGTAAGACATGGTTTGTTCTGGGGTACAAGACCTATTACCAGTGCTGGGTAGGTTGAGGTAGGTGGAAGCCAGCCTGATCTACACAGTGAATACAGCCTGGGCTATAGGAGCCCTTATCTCAAAACATGAAAAAGTTAAATCGGGCCACAGGAGGTGGTGGTGGCCGACACCTTTAATCCAAGCACTCAGGGCAGAGGCAGGTGGATCTCTGATTTGAGACCAGCCTGGTCTACATAGAGACTTCTGGGACAACCAGGGCTACAAAGAGAGACCTGTCTCATAAATAAAAGGTAAGAGTTCCCCAGGTCCTAGTGTGATCCCAACACTTGGGAAGCTGAGGCAGGAGGATTATCGAAAATTCAGCATCAACCTGTGACCCAGCTTACTGAGGTGAGACCTGTCCAAAAACAAAACAAAACAAAACAAAAACAAATGATTAAAACAAATATGCTGGTGTGGTAACACAAGCCTTTAATCTAAGCCCTTGGGAGGCAGAGGCAGGCAGATCTCTGTAAATTCAAGCCCACCTTGTGAGTTCCAGGGCAGCCAGGGCTCCATGAGCCCTGTCTTAAAAAATAATAAAAAATAAATAGGAGCCGGGCGTGGTGGCACACGCCTTTAATCCCAGCACTCGGGAGGCAGAGGCAGGTGGATCTCTGAGTTCGAGGCCAGCCTGGTCTACAAAGTGAGTTCCAGGACAGCCAGGGCTATACAGAGAAACCCTGTCTCGAAAAACTAAAAAAAATAATAATAATAATAATAATAATAAAATAAATAAAATAGTTCTTTGGGCCAATACTATTTACCCCAACACTTCAGAGCAAGCTGAGGCAGGAGGATTCCTACAATTTCAGGCTAGCTTGAGCTGTATAACAAGACCCTGTCTCAAACATTTCCTTACCTGAGACAGACAGAGACGAATATCACTGAGTGTCATACTCAAATGGCCACGAGGTTAGAGAGGAGAGGTTACAGTGGCCAGCCAAGCTCAGCCAGGCCATGGCTATGGCAAACCCCGGTGGGGAGAGATTGGGACCTCCCCTAGCCACAGAGGGCAGAGGAAGGTAAGAGGAAGCCTTAGAGACTGCAGGCCTCAAGAGACAGGACCAGGCCTCTGATTCTGGTATCCCGGAGGCAGGAGTCCACGCGGCTGCTCCTGATACCGACCCATATCCTGCTCACAGGACTTTTGGATAAGGGTCCCACTGTTGACCTGTGACATTGTCTTATTTTATTTTATAGAAACAGGGTCTCATGTAGCTCAGGCTGGTCTGGAACTCTGGAGCAGAGGAAGACCCTGAACTCATGGCCCTCATGCATGAGACCAGCCTTCCCTGTGATCATCGACCTTTCTGTGGCTTTCTGGCAGTCCCTGATTCCAACAGGGCCAGAGGTGTCAGGTGTCACAGCAGCAGCTGGTCCTATGTGGTCACATCCCTGCCTTGACTTTCCAGCCTCCAGGATGGCACAGTTTATCTTGTAGTAACTACTAAGTAGTTACTTAGTTACTTAGTTAGTCTAGTGCTGAGTACCAGACTCAGCAGCTTTTTTCTTTCTTTTTTTTTTTTTTTTTTTTTTCTTTTTGTTTTTTTGAGACAGGGTTTCTCTGTGTAGCTTTGGATGTCCTGGAACTCACTCTGTAGACCAGGCTGGCCTCGAACTCAGAAATCTGCCTGCTTCTGCCTTCTGAGTGCTGGGAGTAAAGGCGTGCGCCACCACTGCCCGGCCAGACTCAGCAGCTTAAGAGGATGGGACACCACTGAGGGAGGCCCAGACACAGGCCGGACACTGGAGAGCAGGGCAGGCCACTGCGGGCCCAGGAATCACCATGGCTGCTGTTTTTGAGACAGGCATTTGTTTGTTTGTTTGTTTATCATCTGAGCAGTGGTGGCACATGTCTTTTAAGTCTCATCACTCAAGAGGAAGAGGTAGTGAGTTCAAGGCCAACCTGGTCTACGGAGACCTCTCTAGGACAGCCAGTACTACACAGTGAGACCCCAAAAAGCCGATGGATGGATGGATGGATGGATGGATGGATGGATGGATGGATGGTTGGATGAATGTATAGATGGGTGGGTGAGTGGGTGGGTGGATGAATAAACAACAAACAAGCAATTTTTCCTTTCCCTTTATTTAATTATTTATTTATTCATTAATTCATTTATTCATTTTATATCCCAATCACAGCCCTCTTCCCCAAGACAAGTAATTTTTTATAGCATACAGGGAAGGAGAGAATTATTGTCAAGATGTGTTTAATGCGTGAGCTGACATATAAACTAACTTATTGGCTGTGATGTCCCAGGACTCTCCCTCATGCATGACAGGTTAGGAGGTCTGGGATGGTCTGCTCCAACCTCTTACTATGTACTCTCCGTTTTCAGGCTGGGTCTCACTAAGCTGCCCAGGCTGTCTTTGAACGTGGGATTCTTCTGCCTCAGCCCCTGCAAAAGCTAGGATAACAGGCTTGGGCCATGCAACCTGACTCTGTCAGGACATTCTTGTTTTTGTTTCTGTTTTTTATTTATTTCATGCATCCCTGCATGCACGTCTATGTGCACCACATGCATGCACTTCCCACAATGGCCAGAGGGGGCGTTGGGTTCCCTGGAGCTAGAGTCACAGATGGTGCTGTAACCACTGGACCATCTCTCCAGTTCCCTCTGTCTGCACCAGGCTCTGGCTTAAACACCTGAATGGGAAGGAGCTACCAGTGTCCCTAAGAGAATGAAGAACTAGAGGCTCAGAGAGGGGAGTTGACATGGCCAAAATCACACAGCAGTTGGCAAAGGGGCAGATGTAGTCTCCGTTTCATTGTACTGGGCCCATTTGCAGGGTTGGGCATGATGGCAGGTGACTCCAGGACATTGGCTGGAGTGAACTGCATTCTGGGAATTAGGAGTTGAGCTATTACCCAGAAGGAGCTGGGCACCCTGTGAGGTGCTAGAGAGAGGGGGGTTCTCTGTCAGCCTTGTCCTTTGAATTCTGTGGGTGTCCTGGGCTTTGCCAGTGCTGGCCACTATGCCTGGCTTCCACTCACTCCATGTGAAGAGTGATACATGTCCCCAGGCATCAAGTCCTGTGACATCACTGTCACCCCCAGCTAAAACCTGGGTTCACTGGGCAGAGTGCACCCAGCATGCACCACAGAAAACTGTCTGTGGAAGCAAGTAGGTCAGGAGGTCAGAGCCATCACTCAAAACAGTTTGTCTCAGGCTAGCCTGGGCTACATGAGACCCTCCCAAAAGAACCTCACCTAAAAATCCCAGAATGGGGGCTGTCAACCTGCCACTCAAAATAGAACAGTTTGCGGCCTGGACTGTGGGAGTCCTGCCTCCCCTGACACCCACATACTCAGTCCTCAGCTTTGGGTCCTCGGGGCCACTCACTGTGATGACCTGTCTCAAGTATCCAATAGTGGGATACTCACGTCTCTTCTGGCTGGGATACAAATGACCAACAAGCCACATGGGAGAGCACAGGCCTCCATGGTGAATGATGGATAGAGGACCCAGTGTGAGTGACAGGTCAGGGCAAACGGGCAGGCAGCCGCTGGGCAGCAAGGCCTCCCTCTGTGAAGAGGGTGAGGTAGGAGTGGGGCTCGTCTGTCCATCAGGTCTAGAGCTTCAGGCCGGCCACCCTGGCCTGACTGTGGGTCTTCACATGGGCTGAGTTCCCCAAGGCAGAGGCTGCCCCAAGGGATCACTTCCAAAATGGAGTCTTTCCCATTTGCCCCCTCTGTGAGCATTTACCTTCTGTGTGAGGGTGTGCAGCCTTCAACCTGAGGAGGCGCTCACCTGTCTTCCCATCCCACCCCTACCCATGCCTTCCTCTCCCTGACACTGCTCTCCCTGTGCCCCAGAGAGCTGCTCCTCTGCTCCTCCAACGACCCTGCCTCAGGGCCTTTGCACAAAGGCTGTGGGTGGTTTGGGTTTTTGTTTGTTTGTTTGTTTGTTTGTTTGTTTTGTTTTGTTTTGTTTTGTGGAATCCAGGCAGAGTCAAGACTGGATGTGCTTATAGTCAGTATTTTTAGGACTTTATATACATTTTCTTCCTTTTTTTTAAGATTTATTTATTTTATGTATATGAATACACTGTACCTGTCTTCCAACACACCAGAAGAGGGCGTCGGATCCCATTAAAGATGGTTGTGAGCCACCATGTGGTTGCTGGGAATTGAACTCAGGACCTTCGGAAAAGCAGTGCTCTTAACCGCTGAGCCATCTCTCCAGCCCTCATTTTCCTCCTTTTTGAGCATGGTGGAGTCCTTCTCAGCTACTTAGTGAATGTAAAGCAAGTCTGGGAGAACCGAGTGAGTCCTTCAGCTGAGACTTCAAGGCTGTGGGGGTGGGGGGGGTGGGGGGGGATGGGGGTGGTTTTCTCTGAGTGAGCATAGATCCCTGGGGTCCCCAGTACTTTAAACAACAACAACAAAAACCAACTGACCACATACCATCCCATCTTTGGCTCACCTTGGAGTTTCCAGTCCTCCACCACTCAGCCTTGACCCAGCTCCCAGGCAGTGGTGGCTGTGACCTCTGCCCTCCCCACCTGTTGTAATGTAAATACCATGTCCAGGAAGGTATTAAATTTGCCCATCCTGCCTTCATTCCTTTCATCTCCAAAACCTCAGCCAAGGACCAACGCTCAAAATGCTTGGTTTTATTTTGTTTTTTTGTTTTTTGTTTTTCTTTTTGAGACAGGGTTCGTGTAGCCCAGGCTGGCCCCCAACTCCTTTTGTAGCTGAGGCTGACTTTGAACATCTGAGGCCCTTGCCTCCACACCTGGTTTATGCAGCACTGGGGGGTGGAGTCTGGTATCCTCCTGGGTATGTGGGGCAGCAGAGGCTGACAGGAGCCTGTGGCCTGGCTGAGGGGACTGGAATCCCTTCCTGCCTAGATCCCATCCCCCCCATGTCCTCAGGGACAATGTCTTATGTTTTTGAGATTTCTCTCTGCTCAGGGATACCTGACCCACTCGGGGGAGCTGGCACCTCAGATCAGGGAGTCACCTGGGGTGCTTAAGGGCTTTTAAGGTCTTGCCCAGCCTCCCAGGGGGGCTGTCGTTGTATTTCTGAGGTTGAGTGTGTCTCTTGAGACACTTGGGGTTATTTGGGGAACAGAAAGGCCTGGGCTCCCAGATGGTTTTCGTTGGTCTCTGAGGTGCTCAGCAGCCAACACCTAGAGGGAGGCGATGCCCATCTCTAGGCCTCTGTTTGGGCCTATGGGAGGCAGAGAATCAAGGAGGCAGAGGCAGAAGAATCAGGAACTCAGGGGCATCCTTTGCTCCTTAACTGAGCTTGGAGCCAGCCTGAACAACACAAGACCTGTTTCAAAACCCAAAAACTTTGTGGATGGAAAGTTTGCTGAGTGGGTAGAGGGCTTATCACGGGCCCACAAGGACCCAGGTTCAGAGTGACAAATAGCTGGGCTTGTGGCCCAGATGCTGTTTCAGGTGGCAGGAGGGACCGCAAGGGAAGCCCTGGGGAGCCCTGGGGAACCCTGGCTGGCTCGGCTTCACTGCTATACTCTAGGCCCAGAAAAAAAGAGAGGGAGCTGGAGGGGACTGCTCAGTGGCTACAGCACCGGATACTCCCACAGAGGATGGGGCTCAGTTCGTAGCACTCACATGGGGTTCACAATTGTCTGTAACGACAGCTCCTGAGGACATGACACCCTCTTCTGGCCACTGTGGGTACTGCATGCACAGCATGTACAAACATGCAGGCAAACACAAATAAAATAAAAATAAATAAATCTTCAACATAAAAGAATTTAAAACCTTAAACAAACAAAACCCAAAATATCTTAGAGACCACAGTGCATCATTTTTTGTGGTTGGTTTGGTTTGGATTTTTTTTTTTTGGGGGGGTGGGTGGGTGGGGGGAGACAGGGTTTCTCTGGCTGTCGTAGAACTCACTCTGTAGACCAGGCTGGCCTCGAACTCAGAAACCCACCTGCCTCTGCCTCCCAAGTGCTGGGATTAAAGGCGTGCGCCACCACTGTCCGGCTTTGATTTGTTTTTTGAGACAGGGTTTTTCTGTGAAGCCCTGGCTCCTGGAGCTCAATCTGTAGACCAGGCTGGCCTTGAATTTACAGAGATGCCCCTGCCCCCGCCCCCGCCCCTGCCTCCTGAGTGCTGGGATTAAAGGCCTGTGCCATCATACTCTGCATTCAAAACACAGGCATTTAGTCAGGGAAGGAACATCTTGAGCTGACTGCCAGTGAGGACAGAGGGGGCTTCCCCAGACCCCCCATTAAGCTTACACATCTAGTGTCAGCCATCCCGAGGGAATTCGGACTGTACTTCCTTTGCAACAGTAGGCTCAGCATGATGAGGTCTATAACTTAAAGTTGAGAATTTTCTCAGTAAGCAGCTTTGGCTGCCAAAAGGCGGTCTGAGGGGCTCAGAGAGGTCAACACAGCGCTCTAAAGACATACAGCTTCCTGGGAAAAGTGACATTCAACCTGGATCCTGGCCTAGGAGAGCCAATCACAAGGTGAACTGGTATCTCCAAGTGCTGGCACTGGCCTGCTCACGTCCTGCTGGGAATGTTTGATGGTCATACTGTGTGCCATTAGACTTAAGGGTGTGTGCTGGGAAGGCAGGGATTCGAACTATGGTCCTCAGGTTTGCCCAGCACACATTTCCCCAGCTCATGGCTCTGGGATCTTGAGAACTCCAGTGAGCCATGTTATTGTTGCCCAAGTGTTTTGGGAGCCAGTGGCTTCTGAGGGGGATTGCTCACCTGTGATGGCCATGTCACCCGCTTCCCATAATCCTTCTTGTGCGTCTATCCACACCGCATCACTTCTCTTTTTGAGTTAATCTTGAAAGCACACAGCTCCGTCCCTTTGTATCTTTTTCTATGAAATGGGTGTTAGGCCCAAGTTAAAGACTCAGAAACTTGAATTTTTAATTTGCAAAGAACCCACAACCAGCCAATTCTCCACATACATTAATTCCTAAAACAGGGCCAGACCTGGATGGAGCTACAGATGGCCATCCCTAGAGACCTTTATGCTCAGCACCCAGGACCCACACAGGGACTGAGCTGGTCCTGTAGTGACGCCTCCCCTGGGACTCAGGTGAAATCCCAGTTCCAGGATCCGGAGCCGGTGGCCAGGGCCGCACCCAATTTTTTAACATCAAAATTGATAAAATGCCGGATAGTCACAGAAGGCGAAGTTTCTAGTACGGGCCACACGGGGGCAGCAGCTTCCCAGATTTGACTGTCACCCCTCCCCCAAACCCCACCTGTGGAAGGCCTGGCGGGTGCTGATGTCATTTCCAGGCTTGGTGAGCACGGGCTCCCTCAGGGTGCTTCAGACTGACGCAGCATGGCCTAGAAGGCGAGTCCAGGGGGTCCTTCAGGGTGATGTAGACACTGGGCTAGGTTGTCCCTAGTGGTATATCTTGGGTTCTGCAGGGTGTTGAGCTAACTAAACCCAGGCTTCCACCCATTTCATGCCAGGAGCTCTCCCAGTTCACTGGGGGTTGAGCCAATCCTCTCCCCACCATACCCCAGCCCCTCACTGGGGGATTCTAGGCCTTGAATTTATTCCAAGCAGTACGGTAGGAGCTACAGGGCAAGCTGTATGAGAGACTTGAGGCAGGTCTTGTTCTTACTGGAAGCCTGGTGATTCTGGGCTGGAGTGGAAGGAAAGATTGGGCCTAGATGAATTCATGGGGAGGTAGATTAAATATCTCACAGAGTAACACTGAAGACAGCTACTTAGAAGAAGAAACATTTGAGTTAAAGTTTTTGAAGCAAGTATGTGAGTTCATGGGCTGGTGAGATGGCTCAGTGGTTAAGAGCACTGACTGCTCTTCCGAAAGTCCTGAGTTCGAATCCCAGCGACCACATGGTGGCTCACAACCATTCGTGATGAAGTCTGACATCCTCTTCTGGTGTATCTGAAGACAGCTACAGTGTACTTACATGTAATAATAAATAAATCTTTTTTAAAAATTGATGTTAGGGCAGCCTGTCTAAGGAGGCAACCCATGAAGGAGCTAGATGGGTCACTGACTGGCCACCTCCAGTTACCTGGCCCAAAGCTGGAAGCTGGGGACATGCTGTGTGTGGGTTTACTGTCCTTGTCCTGAAGGAAGCCAGGTTGGGTCGGGTCTCAAAGGAAGCTGGGAGAATAAAAGGAGAAACAGTCCTTGGAGGGTGGATGTCGAGGTGGCTGCTGCTGCTGCTGTGGTAGGAGGATTGCAGTGAGTGTGAGAAATGGAGGAAGTGAGTAATGCCTATACCTGCTCAGGACGCAGAAGCAGGCAGAGCTCCGTGGGTTCAAGGCCACCCTGGTCTACAATAGCAAGTCCAGAATAGCCAGGGATACATAGTGAGACCTGCCAAAAAAAAAAAAAGCAAAACAAAATCTGCACCCCTCATTCTCCCCATCTCTCTGCAAGTGCAAGCTGTGGCTGGGCCTGGAAAGGAACGCTTGGCCTTGAAGCTCTTGGAGGCAGGAAATGGAGGCGCTGAGGCCGGCCTCTCGATTTGAGTTGATATTCCAATAACATGGAGTTGGGAGAACAAAAAGAGAAAGCTGAGATTTGAACCAGGAACTGGGTGATCCTCTCCATCAGGCTAGCAGCTCTGCCATAGCTGGCCTTTCCACAGCGGCCACCAGAGGGCACCATAGGCGTCAGCATCCTCCTAGACCACCTTTGTCCGGGTCAAAGCCCAGTCCCTGCTGCCTTCCTCCCTGCCTGCCTCCCTCCTCCCCTGTGCAGCCACAGGAGCCCTGGGGTGCTCAGCACAGGCTTGTCCTGACCCAGGGCCTTTGCCCAGGCTGTGAGCTCTTGCCCGAGACAATCTTGTAGACAATCTACCAGAAAGGCCCTCACTTCCTCAAACTCGCTGCTACTCTCTTGCCTCAGCCTTCCACATACCTGGGACCACCTGATTTACTGGTGTATTTTTTAAAGTATAATTCAAAAGTGAAATTCACATTGCAGACTGTGACGTTAGTGCCCTTGGTGTACTTCAGATTGTTCAGCTAGCTGATGTAGAACATCCCATCTTCAGCCAGTTCCATCGTGTCTTCCAAGGTCCCTCCGTGCCATGGGGTGTCACAGCCTTGCTCCCATTCACTCCAGTGGGTGAGGGACTGTACCACTTCCCCATCCATCACCACAAACACTGGCTGTTCCTATTTGGGGTTTACGAATGAAGCTGTAACTGATCACAGAGGAGTTTTGTCTCTGCCACTATCAGAGTTCCTGAGACAGGGTCTCATGTAGTTCATGTTAGCTTAGGCTAGCTCATGTAGCTCAGGCAAACCCCAAACTTACCATGTAGATGATGATGACATTGGTTTACCGGCCTGCCTCCCAGTGAGCAGTGTACTCACAGCTGGTTTATATGCACTGGGATGGACCCCGGAACCTCGGCAGCCATCCCCACCCACCTTCCCGATGTAGCCTCTGCCCCTTCCTGTGGTGTTAGTGGCATCAGGCTGGGGTGAGTCTCCTGCTGACAGCACTGCTGACTGACACTGTCACTGACACTGAAGAATCACCCTTCGTGCTCCTGATGTACACACGTGCACAAAGCCCAGAGAGCCATAGCCAGACATGTGGCTCAAGGTGGTCATCTCAACACTTGAGAGGCAGAGGCAGGAGAATCACTGTGAGTTCCAGACCAGCCTGGGCTGTATAGTGAGATCTTGTCTTGAGATTTTTTTAAAAAGGAAAAAAAAAACCGTAAAAGTAAAGGAGAGAACTAAAGATGCTTTAATTCTGGCAGGACGGGGAAAGCCTGCCCTCTGGGACTCCTAGGTGATAGCTCCACATGTCAAAAGTGGCTGAGGTCGAGGACAGCTCTTCAGGGCTGGGCACAGGTTGGGGGGGTGTGGTCCTCTCCAGGCTGTCTGAAGGTCTTGGGTTTCCCCACCCAGTACATTCTTGAGAACTTTCCAAGGCCTCTGTGGTATCCGTACCTTTGTCCAGGCTCTGAAACGGGGAGTGGCCTTGTCCCCAGCCCAATATGGACCCATAAACCTTCCATCCCTGGGGTTCACAGGCCAAGGCTGAGAAAGAAGGGAACAGCTAGGCGGCTGCAGGGTGTGGCAGCCAGACTTTGTCTCTAGGGCCTAGGTCTCTAGGTGGGGGTGTACTCTCAGGCCTCTGCCTCTGCTCAGGCCTCAGTTTCCCTCTGGTGTTGGTGATAATCCCCAGTGCTCTTTATTTTGAAACTCAGGCTCACTAACACCACAGGGTAACTTCTAATTTCTCCTGCTCTGCTCAAACTTGTAATCCTCTTTTCTCAGGATCCCAGTTGCTGGGATGATAGGCTTGTACCATAGGGCTAAGCTTTTTGGGCTTTCTTTCTTTCTTTCCTTCTTTCCTTCCTTCCTTCCTTCCTTCCTTCCTTCCTTCCTTCCTTCCTTCCTTCCTTCCTCTTTCCTCTCTCTCTCTCTCTCTCTCTCTCTCTCTCTCTCTCTCTCTCTTTCTCTCTCTCTCTCTCTCTTCCACAGGCAGGGTCTCACTATGACTGCCCTGGAACGCACTAGCTTAGGCTATTCTTGAACTCAGAGACTTACCCGTCTCAGCTTCCCAAGCTGAGCTACCAGGTGTCATCACTGAGGGCCACACAGATGTCTGTGGCACTAGCTGACGTTGGAGACCACATGGAAGTCCATGTTCTGTACTCCCAACTGCAAAGGCTACTTGTGTAGCACTGGTGCACAGTTGAGGGGAAGGTACATGGAAGGCTTCTGGACAAACCCTGCTCCCATTCTACCCACAAAAGTAACACCCTAGACAGACAGCCATTCAACAGATCTCTAAAGAATTGTTAAGGATGCCAGGTAGTGGTGGCATATGCCTTTAATCCCAGCACTTGGGAGGCAGAGGCAGGTGGATTTCTGAGTTCGAGGCCAGCCTGGTCTACAAAGTGAGTCCCAGGACAGCCAGGGCTACACAGAGAAACCCTGTCTCGAAAAAACAACAAAACAAAAAAACAAAAAGAAAGAAAGAAAGAAAGAAAGAAAGAAAGAAAGAAAGAGAAAGAAAGAAAGAAAGAAAGAAAGAAAGAAAGGCTGGGCGTGGTGGCACACGCCTTTAATCCCAGCACTGGGGAGGCAGAGGCAGGTGAATTTCTGAGTTCGAGGCCAGCCTGGTCTACAAAGTGAGTTCCAGGACAGCCAGGACTACACAGAGAAACCCTGTCTTGAAAAACCAAAAAAAAAAGGATGTATCCCAAGTGAGTCCTGGCAGGATACAGGTCGGGAAGGACTCAGTTCCTCTAAGGGCTGGCCCCAGGGAATGTGACCATGCTCCAGTGCACATTATACAGGCAACACAAACTGGACTTGTGGGTTTTTAAATTTTTCTTTTTTTGGGGTGGGGCTCACAAGGTTGGGGGTAGACCTGGGAGGGTTGGGAAGTGAGTATGATCAGGGTTCATGATATGAACTCCCCAAATAATAAGAAAAATTATGTTGGAGAAGAAAAAAAGAGACCTGAGCCACCATGGGTGTCACCGTCATTGAGAACAAGAGTTATCCTGGGTCAGTTCGGAGCACAGGAATCACCAACCCCAAACTGGGTGAGGCAGGAGGAAGCTGCAGTCCGGGCCAGTCTGGTTTACAGAGCCTCAGTCTGTCCTTCCTCGGTGGTACCTGCACATGGCCTTGGGTGTGCTCACCCCCGTGGACGCACACTGGCCATTGGGTATCCTCCACCATGGCCCTCTGCCTCTTTGCCCTGCGCCAGTCTGCTAGGCCATGAGTACCTGGATTTATCTGTCTCCACCTCAGTGTGGGGATGAGGTGGGGTCACCGGTGTGTGCAGCCATCAGTGGGTGTTGTGTTTGAACTCAGGTCCTCATGCTTGCCTAGAAAGTCCTCTTAGGAGCGGAGTACTCCCCTCAGCTCCACCCTGCTGCCCCTTTTGACAGGGTTTCTCTGTGTGCCCCTGGCTGTCCTGAAACTCACTCTGTAGACCAGACCACCTTGAACCTCACGAGAGATCCAACTGCCTCTGCCTCCAAGGTGCTGGAATTAAAGGCGTGCGCCAAGGCCTGGCTGCTTGGAACCCTTTTTTGCCGACAATTTACCAGGTGATGATCCCTAACCCATGAATCCAAACAGAACAGCTCACAGGGGCTGGAGGGTAGTATGGCCCAGTGGTACCGTACTTGCTGTTCCTGCAGAGGACCCAGGTTTGGTTCCCAGTATCCACTGGGGGTTCACAGCCACCTGTAACTCCAGCTCCAGAGATGTGACACCCTCACAGGCAAGGAAAACATCAGTGCATGTAAAATAAGATTAAATTATTTTAAGAAAAGGAAACTATGTATGCACACAAAGATAAATGTGAACAGGCATCATGGCATATGCCTGTCATTCCAGCACTGGGATGGTCAAGGCTCAAGGGGTTGCGCCTATGAGCTGCAAGAGGAACTTTGACCACATTGGGCCACCCGGGAGCCCCTTGTCTGGGCCATGAACTCCTGGGGTGGGGACAGAGGCCCTGATAGGAGAGTTTCAGAGGAATAATCTCCCCACAACCCCAATCAGCTAGTAAATGAAGACTTTGACCCTCCCCTTGCCGTCTTATCTCAAGGCTGGGCAATCAGGCAGGGACTGGGACAGGAACGCATGCAGCACAGGCCTGACTTTCAAGTTCTTTGTAGTCTCTTATTATTGACACATGCCCTGATTGAGTGCTGACTGGGTACGCATGCCTCTTTCTGGAAGGTAGAAAACACTTCTCAGGTTTGTGAGTTAGTTTACACTTGGGGGACTCAGATTGACCCACCAACAGGGAACTTACCTGCCTGGTACATGCGGGGGGCGGGGGTGGGGTGGGTTCCACTCCAGCACATGCAAACCACATTCATGGGCGTTCACATGCACAACAACAGCGTAAATTGGTGCTTGGTATACAGCAGGCAGACTGTTAATAATGCTTATTCTTCACCTGCCAGTAAGCCTGGTTGACAGTATATATGTATGTATGTGTGTGTGTGTGTGCGTGTGTATATATATACACACATATACATATATACATATATGTGTATGTATATATACACACATATGTACATATACACACATATATGACATATGTATATATGTATATATATATATATACACACACATATATATATGAAATCAGGCAGCATATTAATAGGAGGTACTGTGCTGCATCAGCACATAGTACACAGTAGGAGCTATATACAATATGTGGTATACGGCAGGCACAGCATTCATATTTGGCATACGTTGTATATGTGAAAAACACTTGGTTTGTATACCCTATATTGAATGTGGCAGTTACATATGCGTGTTTCCTTAAGGCTTGGTATACAGTAGATGTGATATTAATGCCTGAGCTACCACAGGCTGCCGCATCAGTGTATACTCTACAGCAAGCATTGTGTTCATACTTGTGACCTGTGTGGTATTTAACGAGTGCTGCATGAATGTACTGTACACAGTAGGGCATGAATTTCTGCCTGGCACACGATAGGCCTGCTTAGGAATGGATGAGCGAGCCGGTCAGGGCGTTTTCTCACATCCGCAGGCGGTGACGGCCTCGCTCCAGAGAACTGCAGCCTCTCTCTTGGCGCTCTCAGCACAGCCTCGGGGAGCCGAGAGAAGCCGAGCGCAGCCGAGCGGCGCCTGCCCGAGCCGAGAGGAGCCGAGTGTAGCCGAGCGGCGCCTCCCCGAGCCGAGCCTCGCTTCGCCTCCCGAAAGGAACCGAGCTCGGGCTTCCGAGTCCTCCCCATTCCCACAATCCTCGGCGTCCGCGCCCAGCCGCGAACCGTTCAACCCCTTCCCACGTCGACGCAACCCCACGCGCGCTTGCGCTGCGCCCTCCAGACCCCGCCCCCGAGCGGCGAGGCCCCGCCCCCAGGCGATCCTAAAGTCCTGTCCCTGCGGCGCGCGCGCGCGCGCAGCCGTGCGGCCCCTCCCATTGGCCGCGCCGCCTGCCCGTCCCGGGGCCCGTGGCAGCGCTTCAGGTCCTCGGGCGCCGGCGCTCGGTGGCGACGGCTGCGGGTAGCGGCGGCGGCGGCGGCTGCGCTGCACGGCGCGGACGGTGGACGCGCCTCTGGGGCCGGGCCGTGGCCTTCGGGGAACCGGGAAGAGGTAGGGCCGGGCCGGCGGCAGCCGGAGGACCGCGACGATGACTCTGGAGTCCATGATGGCGTGTTGCCTGAGCGACGAGGTGAAGGAGTCGAAGCGCATCAACGCGGAGATCGAGAAACAGCTGCGGCGGGACAAGCGCGACGCCCGGCGCGAGCTCAAGCTGCTGCTACTTGGTGAGCTGCGTGCCCGTGCCGTGGGACCTCTGTCACGGGGACCGGGTGGGTGCACGGGGCATCCGGGCCTTGCCGGGGTCTCCGCGCGCGCAGGGTGCTGCAGCCGCCGCGGTCTCTGGTCCCCGGCGAGTAGCGCGCGGTGACAGTCGGGTGCGACCCCTTCAGACCGCTGCCCACGGCCTGTCGGGCCACCTCGGATGTCCTCGGGGCAACTAGTCAGCGCTGCCCTGCAGCGGTCAGCCCTTCCGGGATCGCTGCACCCTGAGCAGTGCAGGTGGCTTGGGCCTGTGGTGGCCAGCTTCTCCCGTGTGGTCCCCTGGGCTCAGCCTGTGCGACCCTTTGTGGCCAGCCTTTCTGTTATCCAGGCCTTAGATTCATTCGGGGTCAGCCTCCTGCCTCTGATATCTGTGGTGAGATTTTGCATCTGCTGGCCACATTGGGCCCCAGGACCCTGGGAGACTTGCTTTCTGTCGCTCCTGAGAATTCTTGCACGGAGGTGGCCCTTGGCCCTGCCGCACCAAGTAGGCTCTCTCCTTTCCATTGTCCCCACATAGCCTCCGGTGAGCCCTGTAAGCTGTCTTGCTCTCATGATGCCCCTTTGGATTACAGACTCCCCAAGACAGTTCCCAAAGGGTTGCACCCTCCTCTCTACCTCCAAGGACTATACACCCAAATGGTCCTGCTTTGCTTCTGGCTTGTTGCTTTCGTGGGTACTCCTCAGTCTCCCTCTCTTTTCCATAGATCCTCTGAATTCCTCCACATTGGAGTGGGTGGCTTTTCTTCTTTGGGCTTCTGTTGTGCCGGAACCCAGTAGGTTGACAGCAGTCAGCCTTGCAGCCTCCCTGGCCCTGTCCTGCCTCCTGGGGGTCCAGTCTTGTCCTCTCCACACCCCACCCACCCCAGGGAAGCTCAATGTGTGTCTGTCACTTCCTGGGGTTCTGACTCCTCAAGGCCCACCTGTTGCTGGGAGCCAGGGAGCCCAGGTCCTCTTGTTGTCACCCCAAATAAGAGCCCAAAATGAGGACAGGGTAGCCTGGGCCCTGTGGGGGTTTACAAAACAGACTGGGGAGCTCTGCCTGCCCCTCCCAGATCCCAGATGAGCTACATGCAGTTCAAGAATGGGGACCCAGGACAAAGGGTGGCCTTGGAGAACCTGAGGAAAGGACTGTGGGGAGCCTTTGACTAGGAGGGGTGGAGGGCAGTGATACTCCAATTGTCCCATGAGAGATGTCAGGTAGGAGTACACGCTGTCTTCTGTTGCTGTGGCCTGTGTGGTTCTCAGGGTCATGGAGCCTTGGTTACTTTTCTCCAGCATGGTGGGATTCCCTCAAAGCTCTATGCAGCTTTCCAGGAAGGATGGGATAAGAAGAGGACAGAGCAGCCCAGAGCAAACAGCAGTGGCCCCAGGGTAGTCATATGGGGGCCACAGTATGGCCCTAGCCCACCTCTGCAGGGGGTCAGCAGCTGCCAGGTAAAGATGACATTGGTTGGCTGAGCCCAATAGTGTGTCATCCCAGCTCTGTCCTGTCCCCAAAGCTGGCCTTGAAGTCCCCTCGGATTCAGGAGTGCTCCCTGGCCCTCTGTGCTATGGCCTGGCTAAGCTGACCAGCAGCTGAAGGACTCTGCATTGACCTGCACACAGCACCTTGCCTCTACCCAAGGCAATTTGGTTCTTAACTGCCACCTGTGCCCTCAGGGCACCTGTGTCTGCAGTCACACCCTTCCCACAGAAGGGTCCTGCGCCCGTTGTAGAGTCTGGGATTTGCTTTACAAGAGCAGAAGGGTAAAGGGAGGACGGGAGTGAGCATTGGGCACTGCTCAGGGTCTTGCTGTGAGGGCTTCCCGGAGGAGGTGACCATGACCTTGGTTCTCTAGCAGTCTCTTTGTCCCAGGTATTGGGGGTGGGGGTTCGGTGAGACCTGCTCCACCCTCCTGCAGGCTGCCTCATTGATTGGCTGTCCCTGATTTTACATCAGCTGTCTGGAGGGTGGAGACCCTGTGCCCTACCGCCTGAGGTGGAAGCAGGGCAGGGATTGCTCTTCTGGAGCCCTGCCCTCTGGAGCAGGCAGGGTCCCCCTGCCCCATTCCCCGAGTGGTCCTTTTGGAAAGAGCTCCTCTCTGTGTGCAGGACTCTGACCTCTTTCCCCAGGTTTGAAGCCGCCATCGTCATACCTGGTGTGCATCTGTGGCAAACAGTCTGGGAGTGGGTTTTATATCCTCCTCCTGTTCTTCCAGTCCCTGTGTGGCCTGGGGAGATTGTTCAGCCAGGCAGAGCATTGACTGCAGGCTTGTTCTTGGGGTGGGCGTCCTGGTCACTGCAGGGTAGTGAGCTGCATCCCTAGACATCACTCAGTGTACCTAGGCTGAGGCACCCCCCTGGAGTTGTGCATGGTGGTACCTGATATAAAGTAACTTGCAAAACTAATTGGTGGCCAGTGCAAGTTCTCAGAACTGAAGCCACACGGAACTGTGTGCACCTCCCCACTGGAGGGTGACACGCTCCAGGCTTGTCCTGGGACACTTAGGTGGCTCTGGTGGTGAGCAGTGATGGGCATGAGACTACCAGGAGCGACCCTGTGGCCAACAGGGCTTCCAGTTCCACACTTAATCAGGCTGTTCAGAGGTTCCTATGGCCTCAGACTCTGCAGACCCTAGGGACCTCTGCTTCCCTGTGTGGCTCCAGGCTGGGGCAGAGCAGTGCTGTCACTGGGGAGCCAGCCACCCAGAACTTTCGCTTAGAAATCCCTGTCCCGGAGGCCGGGCAGGGCTGGGCCCAGCTTTCTAAATAAAGCAGGAGGTTGGCTCCCAGCTTCCTGTCCCGAGCCGTGGGCTGGGCGGCCAAAGGCCGGGGATCCGGCGGGGGTGGCCCAAGGGTTGGGCCTGACTTCTGCCCTGGGAAGAAGGCCTCAGCTGGATCTCTACTTACTGCTTCTGTCTCCAGATCCTGGTGGCTTCAGGCCATCCCAGGAGGCCAAGGATGCGCTGCCCCTCCCCCGTGAGATCCTTGAACTGATTCCCAGAAAGACATATCTATCCCCAGCGCCACACAAACCAGGTGTTTAGGTGTTTAGAGTGCAGGCAGGAAGATCCAGAGTTCAAGATCATCTCAACTACATAGGGAGTTCAAGACTATCCTGGGCAGCATGAGACCCTGTCTCCAAAAGAGGGGACAGGTTGTATCTCTAAGGACTTGGGGGTTCCACGAGTGCAGTGCTGTCCCCACTCTGTGGCGAGGCCTATCTGAGGTGGCTGTAGCCGTGGTGACCTGCATGGGCTTGCTTCTTCCTCTCCAGCTGGCACTCAGTACTAGTGGTCCTGCTAAGGACAGGCTATGTGGCCCTAGGAGCATGGTAAATACAGGGAGAGGTCAGCCCCTGGGCTGTTTGTGCACTTTGTCAGCCACTGACCGGGTGCCTTCCAGGGTGTCACTGCAGGCTAGGAATGATAGCCAGGGCAGGGCAGGGGCTGAGGTGTCTACAGAGCTGAGTTGCATTCCCTGGCCTTACACAGTGGCGTAGCATGTAAAAGACCAAGCGTGAGCAGGGTGGTACTTTACTGTCAGCATCCTTGCTGTCCCATGGAGCCACGTTTGCAGGTCTGTGCCTCAGTTTTCCAGGGCTAGGTGGCTTGAGAGTTGGGGCGCCTGCATCTACTCATTGCTGGAGCTGTTTCTGCTGTTTCCTTGGTGCCTGCGGCATCACACATAGGCCTTTGAACCCATGTTCTCCTTAGTGTGAGTGATGGGGACATTACTCCTAATTGTTCCCCGCAGGCCACTGTGCAGCAGCATCTCAGGCCTCTACCCACTGTGCCAGCAGCTCCCCAGTGTGATGGTTACACATGTCCTCAGTATGCTGCTGGGAAGGGATCAAGGACCAGTGTTCTGTCCAGGCCACCGATTTTCCTCATGCTGTGGCCCCTGCTTAGCATGGGGCACCCATACTGTAGGCTGTACTGTTTTTTTTGTTTGTTTGTTTTTGTTTTTGTTTTTTCGAGACAGGGTTTCTCTGTGTATCCCTGGCTGTCCTGGAACTCACTTTGTAGACCAGGCTGGCCTCGAACTCAGAAATCCGCCTGCCTCTGCCTCCCGAGTGCTGGGATTAAAGGCGTGCGCCACCACGCCCGGCTGGGCTGTACTGTTCTTAAGAAGTGCCCTTTGGCCAATGGAATCGGCTGCCTGGAGTGTTCAAGGGACAACCTGGACAACCCCAGCAGGCCCTCAGCTTAGGCTGCCTGTGACAGCCAGAGGGGGTGGGACATATTGGAGTTGTGACCAGTAGGTCTTTATGTCCAGGCTTCAGTGTCGCCATCTGTCAAGTGATACAGTGTCCCTGCTCCATGGGAAAAGCTGTGGTGTTGCGTGTGAGGCAGTGTGGCACCAACCACAGTGTGTTCCTGTGCATGTTCCTGGGGACTCCACACTTGTGTGTCCCACAGCAGTGTCCACTGATCCACGGTGTTCAGGGTGTCAGGCTGCCAACTGCAAGGGTTCTCTGTCTTTAACATGGTGTGCTGTTGATGTCCTCAGACTCTACACTGCAGGGGACTGACTGGCTTCTGGGTCACCACAAGGTCTGAGGGTGGCTAAGTAACAGAATGTGGTCACTCTAGGGGACAGTTGCCTCATGGCCGTCCTCTGGGGCTCCACATGGTGGGCAGTGGTCCCTGCCATGGGTAGGTTGTCTTCAGAGTTGGGCCTGCTACCATTGACAGCTCTGACTCAAGGCCTGGCGGGGCAGAAAGCCCTTGTCACAGGTGTCAACACAGCTCTGTAATGGGTGCAGCACCACCCCAGGGCTGACATGCTAGGGTCTGCACTTCCTGTTGTCCTGCCCTACCCTAGTAACCTTGTTTGCGCCCCCAGGGTATCTCGAAGAAGGGCCATGTGGTGGACACAGGGTAACAGGCACGGTCCATGTGGTGGATTCAGGAGCCCTGATGGGTGTCATTAAGTGATGCAGGGCAGGGGGACCAGCCCTCTGCATTCTTCTTTATGCCTTGCCTATAAGAAGAACGGGATTCTGTTTTCTGCCTTGTAGCCCAGGCTAGCCTCACAGTCACTATGTAGCTGATGGAGACCTTGAATTTCTGCGTCTCCTGCCTCCACCTGGACCGAATGCTGGGACGGCAGGTGATTACCACGGAGCCTGGTTTATGGCATGCTGGGGATGGAACGCGGGACCTCACATGCGCCACACGGGTACTCTACCATTCAGCTACAGCCACAGCCCTGATTTTCCTTGAGCCTGGGACCCATTATGAAGCCCAAGCTGGTTTCACACTTCCAACCCACAGTGCAAGTTTGTTCCATGCCTTCCCTCCAGAGGTGTAAATCTGGGAGGCCAAACCTTTAAACTGCCTGGGTGTGGTGCACGCCTTAGATCCCAGCACTAGAGAGGCAGAGGCAGGCAGATCTGTGAGTTCCTGGCCAGCCTGGGCTACAGAAGGAGAACTTGTCTAAAAAAGATCTTAAACAAAACCTTCCAACAGGTGGACAGGTAAACCTTTGCTGTTAGCAAGTGTCAGCTATGAACAGAGTTTCAGGGCCTGGTACCTATACCTAGGGACACGTGGAGGCAAGATAAGGTCACACCAGGTATCTCTGGCTTTGTGGAGTTTTATAAAAGCCCATGATAGTACAGGGGGCTTTGCTGTTGGTGGGGAGCTACTCCGTGGGGTGCATAAGGCTCACTTTGGCTGTTGTACAGTAGGTGACATATGTCCTAACTATCAGCCAGCTACTGGTACGGCCTGTGGCTCTCTGAGACCATCAGTGTCCACACCTTGGGCTCCCTGGGAGACTTTGCTACCAGCTTGGAGATAAGATCATGGTTGCAAGTCCAGAGGCTAGTGCATGTGGCCTGTGGCTGCTGGTGGCAACTGTCACTGAGCAGCTGTGACTTTCACTACCCAGGGCTCTGTCATGAGACAGGACCAGGCGTTACAGCCCCAGCACACAGGTGTGCTCATGTCTGTCACAGTGATCATGTGTCATCAAGCCACTTCACTGCTCCTCGACTGAAGTTCCCTGAAGTGGGCCTCAGTGACAGTTCCTGTACCTTGAGGCTATTGGTGCTGCTGTAGCTTGGGCCACATCAGCCCAGGGGTGACACTTCCTCCCCTGACTCTAAGTTGGGGTGCTGAGTTTCTGAGGGCCTACCTGGGAGGAAGCAAACTTGGCAGTGTACAAACATGTAGCTCTCCCTCTTCCAGCATCCCTAGAGCCTGGGTTATGTAGGCTGGGAGGGCTTTCCTACCTCACCTTCCCACATTACAGATGGCACCTAGAGCCATCTGGCAACTTTTGTGGGGCAGCTCTGACTCCCATACTGCCTGCATTAAAACACTGAGTCCAGATGTGAACACTAGGCCAGGGAAACACAGCTAGAGTCTACATACTTCCAACCTCATTCTCCCACCCATGTATTCATCCACCCACCCATCCACCTATTCATTCAATCCATCCATCCACTCACCCATCCACCCACCCATCAATCTATCCACCCACCCATCCACTCTTCTACCCCCTCACACACATTCATTTATCCCTTCTTCCAACAATCTGTTTATCCACCGGTTTGCCTGCCTCTCCTTTACAGTGTCTTCTTCCTTGTCCTGTTGTCCTCCTATGGTGGAGGCTCAGTCCCTCTGTGTCCTCCTGCTCTAGGTGGGGAACTCTGAGCAGCCTATTTTAGGTCTGGCTTGTGGCCACTCTTTCTTGCCGTCTACTTGGTGCTAGCACAGCATGGCCCCTCTTAGTGGTGCCATGGGCTTGCTGTGTGACCAGCCAGCCCCAGCCTTGCCCTTCTCCATGGGTACCTCTGACCTTTAGGTGGATGTGACTAGGTAGAGGGATAGCTGCAGGAGGATGCCTGCAGAACTCCAGCATCAAGGCACTCCAGCACAGATCCTACTACGGGGTACATGGGTTCATTGTTTGCCCTGGCCTATTCAGAACATGCATGCAAAAGCTGATGTCTGTGGATTCAGAGCTTTGAAACAGAGATTAGTGGTGTCAGACCCCTTAGGGACACCATGTCCAGCATCCTCAGAGGAAAGGCACCAGCTGGGTGTTCTTCAGCTGTTGCTCTGTGACCCATTGGTACCCCAGGTTCCTTAGTATTGCCTGCTGTCAGCCCACAGGTGAACTATGACTCCACCCTAAGCAGGCGAGGAAATGGGGTGTTTGTGGTGAGAGCTAGCGCTCTCTCTTTCTCTCTCTCTCTCTCTCTCTCTCTCTCTCTCTCTCTCTCTCTCTCTCTCTCTCTCTCTCTCTGCCAGGAAGGGGGACACCAGCCCCTAGGGCTCCTTGATGTCACTCCTGTCTGTGCCCATGGACACTGGGCATCATGTTGGATCCCAGGCATGACTTGAGTCTGGTGCATGGGGATCCTGAACCTATATCCAGCCCCCAGTGCTGGTTGACCAGACATGACAGTGGCACACTTGGCTTCCAGAGGCATGGCCACAGATGAAGCCACACATGGTGGCATGGCCCAGCCTGGGTACTGAGCTGAGTTGCACCTTGTCCATAGTGCCACAGGGTGGCCTGAAGCCCAGGGCTAGCCAGGCTTAGCTTGCTGACTCACAGTGTGAACTCCTGGCCTCAGGTTCTTGTGGTGCCTTCCTTGGCCTGCGCCTGTTGTTACAGTTGCCCTTCTCCACCATGGATTGTGGCTCCTCATCTTTTGGCAACTGCTGACTGCCATCGAGTATACACTGATGAAAGAGGTGTGATGCCCGTGTGTCTGTGTGAGCACAACTCACATGAGCACAGAGGTTTTAGTAATTTTTCACGTTTTATTTTACTTTTTAAACTTTGTCTGTGTTGGGTTGTGCACATGAGTGCAGTACCTGTGGTGGCCAGAAGAGGACGGCAGATATTCTGGAATTACAGCTGCCTGATTGGATGATTGGAACCCAGCCCAGGTCCTCAGCAAGAGGAGCCCTGAGCCATCTCTTGAGCCTTGGATTTTAATATTTAAAAGCTGTGCTGGGCAGTGGTGGCACACGCTTTTAATCCCAGCACTTGGGAGGCAGAGGCAGACGGATTTCTGAGTTTGAGGTCAGCCTGGTCTACAGAGTGAGTCCAGGACAGCCAGGGCTACACAGAAAAACCCTGTCTCGAAAAGCAAAACAAAACAAAACAAAACAACAAAAAAATTAAAAGTTGTGACTCCAAAAGGAACATAAGCTCTAAGGAGGACTATGCGGGAGAAGGAGGGGGACAAGTATAGGTAGGGCTCTACCCCTGACCATGCCCCCAGCCCCCTCACTGGGGGATTCTAAATGGGGGTTCTGCCTGACAAGGACAGCCCTAGTCCTACTTTTACACTTATATTTTATTTTTGGCTTGTGTGCATTTGTTGTGTTTTGTGTCCCTGCAGGTGCATGTATGCATCTTGCATGGAGGCCAGAGGTTAGCGCTGAGTATCCGTCCACCATCCCCCACTTTATTGAGCACAAGCTTGCTCATTCAGCTAGTTGAACCGGGATGCCCTGTATGCCCTAAGCCTTGAGGTTACAGGTGGGCACCCCATCCTCATCTCTCAGGCTTCTTGTGGGTTTGGACTCCTGACTTGGGCCCTCATGCCAACGCCAACGCAGCCTTCAATGTGAGCTGCGCACACAGATGTGAATGTATGCAGTATGCAAGTGCACCACACATGCCGAAGAGCTGATAAAAAGAGCTGATAAAGTCTTTTCTTAAAAGACAGGTCTTAACTGTATTGTCCAGGCTGGTCTGCAACTCTCCAGGCTGGCTGCAAGAGAGCACTGTTGATTGCTGACTTAACAGCTAGAGTTTTGGGATTTGGGACCCTTTCAGATTTGGATGACTCACCATGGTGATCATGCCTGCAGGCATCACAAGAGCTGAAGCTCTTGTCTCCAACATTCGGGACCAGTGTTTGTGGGCTGTAGAGAAACAGCTTCTGAGCCACAGGCCAGGGGAGCGACTGCGGTGGGGCCCCAGGAGAGCCACATACACAGCAGGTGGCTGTAAGCATGTCCTCAGACCCACTGCCTAAGGCCCAGCAACCTCTCTGCTGCAGCCCCGGGCATTTCCCTCGGGTGTAGGAGGTGTGGGTAGGGTCCACACTGAGAGAGGGCTAGGGTGACCGAGTGAGCACCCTCTGTGCTGACCATATGTGATGGGTCTTCCCCGTTGGTTGCAGGGGAAGGGGCCAGTAGGAATTAGCAGCTGACCTCAGGGGACCATCACATCTGGCCCAGAGACTGGTGGCAAGGCCCCAGGTGCTTCTGGCATCCGGGGGGTGGGGGGTGGTACTGAGCTTTCAGCCATGGAGGGCTCAGAGACTCAGGGCTTGTCTGCCACAGCTGGGGGAACAGGCAGCATCCTGAGTGGTACCCTGAGTGGTACCCTGTGTTCTCAGGTGGGAGCCAAGCACAATCCCTTGGGCGGGCGAGCCTGCAGAACGTCTGGGGTAACTGGCAGCATAGTGCCTCACAGTAGGTGGGCAGGACTGTGGGGCACGTGGTGACTGGTCAAGGTGCGCGGTCTGCAGGCACTGGCGAGAGCGGGAAGAGTACCTTCATCAAGCAGATGCGCATCATCCACGGGGCCGGCTACTCGGAGGAGGACAAGCGCGGCTTCACCAAGTTGGTGTACCAGAACATCTTTACCGCCATGCAGGCCATGGTGCGCGCCATGGAGACGCTCAAGATCCTCTACAAGTATGAGCAGAACAAGGTGAGGGCCAGCCCAGGCGGAGTCTGTGGGAGGTACCTGCCCCCGAGGCGGGGTCTGTGGAAGGTATCTGCCCTTGAGGCAGGTCTGTGGGAAGGACCTGCCCTCAAGGGCGGGGTCTGTGGGTGGGACCTGCCTCTGAGGGGTCTGTGGGGTCTGTGGGTGGGACCTGCCTCTGAGGGCCGGGTCTGTGAAAGGGACCTCCCATGAGGGCGGGACCTAGGAAATAGGAGCACAGGTAGGGGAGGGCTGCTGGCTGTGGGTTGTCAGTATCACCTGACCTCCTGGAGACTCCTGCCCACTGAGCTTCACTGTTGTTGCTGTTGTTTAAGTAGTATTTTGAAATAACTTTTTTTTTTGAGAATTTCATATTATTTCCAACTTATTATTTCTCCTCGCCCAGTTTTTCTTGATCCTTCCCCACCAGGCTGTGTGTTCATCTGTATGTGTGTATGAATGGATGGATGGATGGATGATGAGGCTCAGGGTCTTGGACTCTTAGGCCTGAACTTACGCTGAGCCAATTCCCCAACCCTTCTGCTTTAGAAACAGGGTCTTCTTGCTCAGTAGCTTCTTGCTCAGGGTCTTCAAGATCCAGTCTTGCCATCCCTCTGCCTCTGTCTCCCAAGGGCCAGGTATTGCCTTAAGAACTTTGCATTAGATCATGGGGCCCTGTAGAGGAGTCCTTGTGTCAAGTTGGAGTCCTGTGGTCCTGGATATGGATAGAAGGGAACACCTTGACTCTCGCTTGCCCTGCCCTGGTGTCTCTGCAGCCTCCTGACAGTTGTTGATGATTCTGGGCCCATTTGAGCCTCACATCTTGTTGGTGCAGGGAGGCAGGTGGGGACTGTGGAAGCTTTGCAGGCACATCAGCTGGAAGCAGCCTTCTGCCCATTCCACAAACAGGCTGATGGGGCTGGTTCTGCCAACTTACTTCCTTATATGAGGGCCAGGGTAGTCACTGTCACAGGTGGGGTTCTTCCCACTTAAGGACAGGCAGATGTGTGGAAGCTGCCCCTCCAGGGTTCAGCAAGGCCCAGGCAGCCCAGTACATGGTGGGTGCCATGTGAGCCGTGTAGAGTCATCAACCTTATCAGGCTGGGAGCCACATCTACTAGTAGCCCAGAACAGAGGCTACCTTGGGAAGACTAAAGAGGAGGGATCCACGGTCAGGCTCTTGGGGGCTGGTTAGTGGTGGTGTGTGGTTCACTGGCTCCTCTGACCTGGGGATGTGGAAGGGCCACCTCCTGGTGCTTTCAAGAGCGGGAGGCAGCCTCAGCTTATGTGTGCCCTGTGCAGCAACTCCCCTTTCTGGGCTTCCAAGGATCAGGTTCCAGGGTGGGCTGGGTTCTTGTGGGTAGAGCACTTGCCTGGCCTGTATGAAGCCCTGGGTTCCCTCCCCAGCACTAGTAAATCCCAGTGTATGGACATAGAGGTTGCAGGGTGAGTTCAAGGTCAGCCTGGGCTACACAAGATCAAGGGGAATGCAGATTATCTGTCCCAGCCCTCATACCCACCCACACAGAGTGGTCAGGGAGCATGGGTGGTGGGCGGTGGGCCTTGTAGCCTTGTCGCTTTCTAGAGGCCTTGGCTCCCCTCACTGCCCTACTGGCTCTGCAGGCTCCTTGCTTGCCCAGGGTCCCCCCACAGGAGTTCACAGTCCCTTCCTCCCTCAGGCCAATGCACTCCTGATCCGGGAGGTCGATGTGGAGAAGGTCACAACTTTTGAGCACCAGTATGTGAATGCCATCAAGACGCTGTGGAGTGACCCTGGTGTCCAGGAGTGTTACGATCGCAGGCGGGAGTTCCAGCTATCTGACTCGGCTAAGTAGTGAGTGGGGCTGGCATGCATGGCTAACACTAGAGACGTGGATGGGGTCAGAGTGGGCATGACCTAGGCCCAAGAGCCTATCCACAGACTCACTACCCACAGGCTGGCCGCCCAATCAGGGCAGCACTCTACTCTCCTGCCCAGATCGTGTGTCCACACAGGGCAGGGCTGGTCTGACCACTCATTGCCTACATGCTGGCCTCAGAGAGAACAAGATGAGGCTTAGAGAGCAGGGGCCGGACTCAGGCTTCTCATCTGTTCCATGCCTGGCTGGGAGAAGAGCCCAGTCCTAGCCTGCCCGGAGGGTCAACCAGGGCAGCAGAGACCTGAGGACATCTAGGAGAAAGTCACAGCTTAGAGGAGTCTGTGGTTGAGAAGGTGTTGCAGAGAATCCCAGCTGACAGGGCACTCAGGACTCAGCAAGGCACCTGGGTCAGTGACCCTGAGTTGAGCCTGCTGAAGTGTCTGCCTCCTATGCTGTGGCCCTGGCTGTAGTGGGCCCCACTCTCCAGCTTTCCAGAGGCCTTGAATCCCTTCCTGCCATCTATTTGGAACAACTGTGACTCTAGATCAATGGAGATAGTGTGCTCTCACCAGAGCCAATACACAGGTCCCAGCCCTCCAGTGCCAGGTTCCCGTCTGTCTGTGGGTGGTTGTGGGTTCTGTGCCATGTCCCAGGTGTCCAATGGCCCCAGTGGGCTCCTGAGCAGATACCTCTACGTTGTAGCTACTTGACGGACGTGGACCGCATCGCCACAGTAGGCTACCTGCCCACCCAGCAGGATGTGCTGCGGGTACGCGTGCCCACCACTGGCATCATCGAGTACCCGTTTGACCTGGAGAACATCATCTTCAGGTGATGGTCAGCATGCTGTAAGACCGTAGGGAGCTGATGGGGAGAGATGCGCAGGCTTGGCCGGGACTGGAAGGCAGCAGCGGGGATCCTGAGGTTTAGACCCCTTCCTGGGACCCCTGTGAACCTGAAGAGCACAAGAGAAACCCTGGAGATGCACGGGGTGCCATGGGGATGGATGTGCTTTGCTCCCATTCAGAACCCACATCCACAGACTCGGGAGGTCACGGGGCCTGGGCCTGCAGGCATGTTGTGCCCTTTCTGCTCCCTCTTTTTTTTTTTTTTTTTTTGGTTTTTCGAGACAGGGTTTCTCTGTGTAGCCCTGGCTGTCCTGGAACTCACTTTGTAGACCAGGCTGGCCTCAAACTCAGAAATCCGCCTGCCTCTGCCTCCCAAGTGCTGGGATTAAAGGTGTTTTGTGAGACTCCCAGTGGCACCATGATGCTGACCCCAGGGCAGAGACATGTTCCTATTTAAAACCTTTCCCTGGTGGGCCATGCGTGTGAGCATACCACGTCCATCACTCCCTTCTACTCACTCCCCTGGGTGGCCTCTCAGGCTTGTGCTCCCTCGGCACTGAGGCTGCATCTCCCCAGGAGAGTGTCCCTACCCCAAACCTCCCAGCCAAGGTTCCTCCTTGGCTGCCACAGCTACTCCAGTGAGGGCTGAGGCCCATGGGACATAGTTAGGGACCACATGGCCTATGACCTCAAGTCTTGGCAATGTGTGGCCAGTTGGGCAGCTGCTGTGTGGCTCTGAGCTATAGAAAGGTGATTCAGGTCTATAAGGCCACCCAGGTTCTGGGCAAACACTGCCATCTGTACAAGGGGCTTGAGCACTTAAGAAACACCAGCCCAGTCATCCTGGGCCTGCAGCCACTTGGCCCTTTGGGGATGGGGACCAGTTATAGGCAGCATCTAGAACTGAGTGGCCTTTGATCTCCCTAGGATGGTGGATGTGGGCGGGCAGAGGTCAGAGCGCAGGAAGTGGATCCATTGCTTTGAGAACGTGACTTCCATCATGTTCTTGGTGGCACTAAGCGAGTATGACCAAGTCCTGGTGGAGTCAGACAATGAGGTGAGCTGGGGACACGCTTGGGGGGCTGGCAGGGGCAGGGCATGGGTAGCCTACTCAACTAACGTGTCTGCTTTAGAACCGCATGGAGGAGAGCAAGGCCCTGTTCCGCACAATCATCACCTACCCCTGGTTCCAGAACTCGTCTGTCATTCTCTTCCTCAACAAGAAGGACCTTCTAGAAGACAAGATCCTGCACTCACACTTGGTCGATTACTTCCCTGAGTTTGATGGTGAGCACTGCCCCAGGTCCCCACTGTCACCCCAAGGCCTGGCTGCCACACGCTGGGCACCTGGGAGGCCACTGACCAAGCCGCCCATCACTGTGCTCATCTGCAGGGCCACAGAGGGATGCACAGGCCGCACGCGAGTTCATTCTGAAGATGTTTGTGGACCTGAACCCTGACAGCGACAAAATCATCTACTCCCACTTCACGTGTGCCACCGACACCGAGAACATCCGCTTTGTGTTCGCAGCTGTGAAGGACACCATCCTGCAGCTGAACCTGAAGGAGTACAACCTGGTGTGACCGCGGCATGGCTGCCACCAGGGCCAGCTTCCTCCGCATCCGGTCACCCAAACCGAGGGACCTGGGCACACGGGGGCTGGGGCACATCTCTCTTCCCGCTCACTTCCTGTCCCTGTCCCTCTTCCTCAAGGGCAGAGTGGCCTCATTTCGGCCTTGACTCAATGTGGCTTGAGGTTTTTTTTTTTCTTAGAAAACAAAAAAAAAAAAAAAAAAAAAAAAAAAAGAAAGATACATGAACAGCAGTGTGCCCTCCCCAGAGATACCCCCACAGCCACAAGGCTATTAAGATCAGGGCCACTGCAGCCCAAGCCCAAGTCCTGAGTTTGACTTCTCCCCCAGGAAAGCTGGAGGCTTGGGGACCATGGACTACCCATTTTCTAAGTTATTGATATCCCGTATGCCCTCAGGGCTCGCACCATCCCCCTAGACTCCCAAGAAGTGGGGGTGGGCGGCCCCTGTGCCTACCCTGGGAAGTGCCTAATCGTTTTTTGTTTTGTTTTTGTTTTTGAAGAAAAGAGAAATATTCTCCACTCTGACTTGGCAGCCAGGTGACACACTACAGGGTCTAGTGACCATAACCCCTGTGTTCCCCTGCTGCAGGCAGGGCCTGCTGTTGGTGAAGTGGGGGGTGGGGAGATTAAGTCCCCAAGACCCGCTGCTCACTGACATGGCTAGGAAAGGCCCTGGGGACCCTGAGGGACTACGTGGAGTTGGGCAGCTGGAAGGACTGTCCAAGTCTATGTGGTTCAGCAAGACTCGCCCTCCCCAAACCCAGTCAAGAGCGGGGTGCACAGGGGCCTCTTCCAAATATTCTCAGGTCCGTACCCAGACATGGGCAGTGGCCCCACCCCACGCACTGGTCCCTGGCCATAGTCACTGCACCTTGCCTGTTGCCTCCTAAACTAGAGGACCAGCGTATAGGAGGTGATGGCCATGACCAGAGAGGACATAGGCAGGCCCCTGCTGCTCATATACACTACAGTGTCTATCTGTCTGTCTGTCAGATTTCTTTACTTTTTGCACGTGCGTTCTGGGCTTGGATAGCCAGCCACGCCTTTGTCCTGCCTGCCAAGCTGGACTCCAGGCCCCAGAGTGCCCATGCACTCAGACACACGCCAATCTGGGCAGTGGCCACATTGCCATCCCAGGCAGAAGGAAACAAGGGACCATGGGCATGACAGAGCCCTAGAGTATGATGGGTGGCCATGATGATCACCCACATTCCTGGCCTCCAGCCCGTGGATTCCCCCACCTTCCCACACTAGGCTCCTCTCCTGTCTCCAGTTGAGGGTCCGATCTGTGCCATCCCATACACTACAGAGCTACATGGATGGCAGGGTCATCCTATGAGAGACCCAGGTCCTCATAGTAGGCATCTGTGTTGCACAATAGGAAGAGAAGTTGGGACTGTACAGGTGTCTGAGGCTGGACCACCCCAAGCCGGCAAAGTGTTAGCCTCTCTTGAGCAGTATGTGCCAAGTGTGCTGGGCCACAGTGGCCACAGCCAAACCCCGGGGCAGCAACCAGCTCACCCAAGTGGTGAGTGGCAGGTTCTGCTCAGGGGAAATGTGTCAGGGCCCCTTGGGGCTGTGTGCCACACAGGTCAGGATGGGGACCCCAGACTCCCTACTTCTGTCCTGGTCCTCACCAAGGAATGGCCTGATTGCAGGGGACACACTGGTTTCTTTGTGTCCACCTTGGTGCACTGGGAGTGCCAACCACCATCCAGCACCTGGTCCAGGGAGCCAAGCCTGGCCTGTGGTGGCTGCCAGCGGCTGCTGTGACCCTTGTATATTACAGTCCTAATTTCAAACTTCAGCCTATTTAAGAGAACACTCAAAACACTATTTTTAATCCTCGTCCTTTGTGAAGCATGTTCCCGTGTGAGGGGGAGGCTCAGGCACACAGCTCAGTGCCAGGCTCCTACAGGCCCTCGGCCATGGACGCCAGGGTGCAAGCAGCAGGTCGGGGCCCTGACCCCTTAACCCAGAGGGTCTTGCTGAAGCCACCTTTTCATATCTTTCTCTTGAATTCTGTTTTAAATCGGAATAAATTTTGTTCCTAAACTCTGGCTCCTTTGTGATTATTAGTAAAAGTATGTTGGGGGCGGAGTCAGAGCAAGCACATCCCGAGGCACCGCTGACTGTCGCCCAAGCACCACCTGGTCAGCCAGTGTGCCTCTGCCATGAGACATTAGGTCCCTGTACTGCTCACCGGGAGAGAGGGAGCCCTTGCTAGATCCTTACTGCTGAGGAAGGGCCAGTCCCCAGCTCCTGTTCCAGGACATTGGGCCAGCAATTCTCTAGCCCCAGCTGCCACCATTTCGGGGGGGGGGGCTGGGAACTACCTGGGGAAATGGCATGAGTGGTAGGGTGCTTGCCACCAAACCAGGAAGACCTGAGTTTAATCCTGTCCTTTGGAGTGGGCCTGAGGCCCCAGCACTGAAGACATGGACAAGCAGACCCGTGGAGCTTGCTGGTAGCCAGTTTGGCTAGTCCTGAGCTGCAAGTTCAGACTCTGTCTCAAAAGTCAAGATGGAGAGCAACTGAAGATACTGGTAGTGTCCACAGGCACCTGCACCCACGCACACAATGACCAAGGTGCTCAGTGGCACGGAGCTAAGTTCTACAGCCATGCAGCTGTCCCCAGCACCGACTTCCAGAACATTCCATCCCATTCAGCACCCACACTCCCACCTCATGTCCCTGTGGGTCGAAGGACTCAACGGTCTCCTGGGTGTGGGGTCCTGTGGCATCACTGAGCCCATGTCTAGAATCATCCACCCTGGAGCAGGGGGCAAAATGCGCCTTTCCCTTTCATGGTTGTGTCATATTCCTTCTTCCGCTGGATGGGTTGTGGTGTGTGTATCTTCATCTTTGCAGCATTAGGATGGCTTCCGGTTCTTGGCTGTTGTGAATCCAGGCAACAGAAACCTGGATGTGTGAGTGTGTATTCAGCTTTTGGTTGTAGGTGCCCTGGATCCATACCCTAAGCAACTAGGGGGATGACCCAGTAATTCTGTGTTACCACAAACTGTCACTCCCCACAGCATCTGCTATATCACACCATTCCACCAGCTGTGCGAGACGGCTCCCAACTCCCCTCACCCACTCAGATGATCTCAGGATCACCAGGAACATGGGCTTTGGGGATCGCTGTGTGCCCAGCAGTGCGGTCCCCATAAAACAGCCTTTAATGGGATCCTCTTACATCAGTCATTCGGAAAATTGTTCCTATTGCTGTATTAAACCCCATGACCAACAGCAAGCTGGGAGGAAAGGGTTTCATTTGTCTTACACTTCCAGGTCACAGTCCCTCACTGAAGGAAACTGAAGACAGGAACTCACACAGGGCAGGAACCTGAAGGCAGGAGCTGATGCAGAGGCCATGGAGGGGTGCTGCTTACTGGCTTGCTCCCCATGGCTTTCTTAGCCTGCTTCTTATAGAACCCAGGACCACCAGTCCAGGGATGGCGCCACACACAGTGGGCTGTGCTCTCCCCCATTGATCACTAGTTAAGATGACTCTAAGTTATGTCACTTAGACATGTAACCAGCAGAATGGTGCCTCTGGACACAGGAGGACTTTAGAGGAGAACTGGCAAGACTCCGTTCTCTCTTCTACCATGTGGGTTCTGGAGATAGAAGTGGAGCATGGAGGAGGCCTATGTGACTGGAGCAGAGGAAGGGTCTGGCAGGCAGACCTGAGGACTGTGTGACAGTTGGAGTCAGTCGGGGACCAAACAGAAGTGGCTGAGATTGAACGAGGTGCTGGCAGAGGTGCATGGCCTTTGGTCTCCTCGACTGGGCAGCGCCTGTCATTCCGTCAATTTCCAGCAGGTGTCGCCAGACGATCGATACAGCTGCAACCAGATGCCGCAGACCTGTCAGGCACCGCAGCTGGGGAAGGAGGGTCCTGAGTTCGAGTGCAGCTGTGCAGCCAGATGCCATCCAGGAACAGCTGTGGCATAAACTGAAAGCAACCAGCAAGTTCAGACCTGTGCCCGCAGCCGCGCTTCTCAGCACCAGCCATGTTGTCACCTGGCTACACTTCCGGAGGACCAGGGATTTGTTCTAGCGCCCACACCTATGAGTCCTGCTCCAGGGGACCCAACGCTCTCTTCTGGTCTCTCTGAGTACTCAGTGTACATGTGCATAAAAGCACACACTGGCAAAGCATCCACGCACACCAAAGAAATAGATATTTGTTTGTTTATGTTTTAGGACACAGGGTTTCTCTGTATAGCCCTGGCTGTCCTGTAACTTGCTCTGTAGACCAGGCTGGCCTCGAACTCAGAGATCTGCCTACCTCTGCCGTCCAAGTGCTGGGATTAAATATGTGTGCCATCACTGTCCAGTTTGTTTGTTTGTTAGAAAGAAATGTCAGAGACATGAGAAGGCTCAGTGGGCGTTGGAGCTTGAGGTCAAGCCTGACCATCCGAGTCTGACTCTTGGAATCCATGTGCTGGAAGGGTGATAATTAACTCAGAGAACATGTCGTGGACATGCACAAGTTCCTGGCATGGGCAGCCACACACAACAAATAAACAAATGTAACTATATACTTAAAAGCCAGTGCTGACGATGGTAGTATACGCCTCAAATTTCATTACTCGAAAGACAGGCAGGGGGTTCTCTGTGAGTTCAAAGCTAGCCTGGTCTACAGAATGAGTTCCAGAACAGCCATGGCTACACAGAGAAGTCTCAAAAAGAAAGAAAGAAAAAAAGAAAGAAAGGAAGGAAGGAAGGGGAAGGGAAGGGAAGGGAAGGGAAGGGAAGGGAAGGGAAGGGAAGGGAAGGGAAGGGAAGGGAAGGGAAGGGAAGGGAAGGGAAGGGAAGGGAAGAAAGAAAGAAAGAAAGAAAGAAAGAAAGAAAGAAAGAAAGAAAGAAAGAAAGAAAGTGGGCTGGAGAGATGGCTCAGTGGTTAAGAGCACCGACTGCTCTTCCGAAGGCCCTGAGTTCAAATCCCAGCAGCCACATGGTGGCTCACAACCATCTGTAATGATAACTGAATCTCTTCTGGGGTGTCTGAAGACAGCTATGGTGTACTTACATATAATAAATAAATAAATCTTTAAAAAAAAAGAAAGAAAGAAAGTCTATTAGTAGAAAAAAACAGAGAACAGGTTCCTATTAGCAGTTGATACAATGTTTTCACGGAAGTACAGGGAACTTACCACCCAGTACACACCCCTGTAAACATTCAGACAGGGTCTCACTTTGTGGCACAGGCTGGCCCAGGACTCACAGGCTCCACTTGCTGGAACCCCCACAGAGGGCAATGGTGGGGGCCACAGGAGGCATCAGAGCGAGGCTTTGGTCCCCACTGTGTTGTCCCAAGGGCCTTGTGTCTGGCCCCAAAAGGACCAAGCAGGGTGCTGCCTCTCCAGCTTCTGCAAGCCCAGGCCAGTTCTGATGCACCCCCCCCCCCCCCCCCGCCATCAACCCCACCCAACCCCCAGCTTGCTCCCTATCAACCACAGTACAAGTCTCAGTGGGCGGGGAAGCTCCCTCTGGCCTCAGTGACCCCACCCCGCCCCTATCACACTTCCCATCTCCTGCAATAGGAATCAACAGTCAACTGAAGTCAGCGTGGAGCAGGCGTGGGCCTGCCAACCTGTCGATGTCCGTCTGCCACCAACCTGGAGCAGGGGAGGACGAAGGCTAGGAAGTTGTGTTTCCGGGGTCTAACACCCTCTCTGAACCAGATCAGTTGCATGACAAGAGGCTCCCAGGCTACGCTTATCTCCCCAGGCTAGAGATACACGAGCCAGAAGGATCTAGAACTTTCACTCTGTGTAGCCTGGGGTCTGAGGGGCTCAGCCCAGTGATTCAGCTCCCAGAGTCCTTTAGTGTCTGTCACCTTTACTCTCCTGACTCCCTATTAAAGCTACGCCCCCAGCCCTTCGATGGCTGTGCAGCACTTTTAGAACTTGTCGCCATCTGTTTGGTTTGGGATTTAGGTGGAAGGCAGAGGGTAATCCACAGAATTGGTTCTCCGTCCCATCATATGAGCCCCAGGGATGACTCTGGTCAGGCTACAGCACAAGTTTCTTCACCCGCTGAAACAGCTCTCCGTCACCCAACTTTACAAAAAAAGTTCTGTTTTGTCCTCTGTGGAGCAAAATAGAAGCCTTCCTGGTATACAGTAGGCATTCCATAAATGCATCAGTCCCTCTCTCACTGATTCTTCTGCTTCTTGCTAATCTCTCTGGGACTCAAGGGGCCAGACATGACCCTCTGCTTCCTCCATGGGTCTTGGGGAAGTCCCTGCCTTTACTCCATGCCTTAGTCTCCTCAGCTGTCAAACTAGTGAGTGTGTGCTGAGGAAGGCCAGACAGACACGGAAGCACAGACTTCCCTCCCGCCTCAGCAGTTCTGAAATCAGCCCTGAGCAATAGCTGTGCCCACTGGTCGCTTCCTATTTGGCCCAGAGGAGGGGGCAGCTGGGGCCAGCAGTGTCAGAAGCCCAGGGGTGAGGCCACTCTCTTAGGGAAGGAGGAAGGAGGGTCAAGTTAGACACCTCGAGGACTGTGCTCCCAGAAGGCAGCCACCCCTCCCTCCTCATCTGCTGGAGCTTCCACCACCGACCTGTCTGGCGGGCAGGGCCAGGTCTGGGCAAGTTGGAGGGGGCGGGAAGCAGCACCCAGGTCCCCGCCCTGTTTCCAGCACCCAGGCCTCTTGAAGCCCTTGCCTGGGCTCCCACAGGCCCTAGGCAGGGACACGGAGGGCCCTGGGGTGACCTCCACCCCCACCTCCACTCCATCCGGAGAAGAAAGAGTCCCACAGTTGGGCTCTGCAGGCCCTGTGATGTCACCTGGTGGTCTGTGAAGCGCCCACCATGGCCCGGTCCCTGACTTGGGGCTGCTGTCCCTGGTGCCTGACAGAGGAGGAGAAGACTGCCGCCAGAATCGACCAGGAGATCAACAGGATTTTGTTGGAACAGAAAAAACAAGAGCGCGAGGAATTGAAACTCCTGCTGTTGGGTGAGTGTGGAATGCAGCACAGGGGCCGAGAGCGGGCGGGGCCAACGACTCCGGAGGCAGCAGGGACTCGCTTGCCGACCCATTTTCTAGATGGGGAGAGCAAAGCTTCAAGAAGCTGAGTCTCTCATTCGCGGCTGAGTCGTGCATCTGGCTGCGGGGAGGTGGCCCTGGCGGGTGCTACCACATAAACACACCTGTATGTGTCACGGGAAGGGAATGAAGGTGAGCTTCAGGCTGGCTCAGGGAGGGCCTAAGTCTCTTCCTCCGACTGCCTGAGCCAGGGCTCCAAGCTGCTGGTCATGGTCACCAAGCGCTTTGTTCTGGGCTTATGAGCATCAGTGGATTCATTCATTCACTCATTCACTAAAAATTCTAAACTCTCGAACTGACCAAAATGCTTCACTTGTTTCAATCAAATCCTTCATTCCTTCAAAATCCTTTATTCCTTGGGACACTGAGGCCAGAAGGTTGTGAATTAGAGGCCAGACTAGACCATGTGAGACATTGTATCGGAAATTGATAAAAGTGGGGAGGGGCAGAACAGGAACTGGGGCTCAGCAGGCAGGAAGATCCCTGAGCATCAGGGAGAGCTTGGTTTCCATCCCAAGGCCACATGAGCCAGGCACGGGAGGTACGATTGTGTCACCAAGCATTGCGGAGACAGAGGCAGGAACATCATGGGATCAGGGTCACACTGAGCTACAAGAGTTTGAGGCTAGCCTGGGCCAAAAGACTCCCTGTTTTAGAACTAAAAGCTAGGCATAGTTTTTCACACTGGTAATCCTAGCACTTGGATAACTGAGATATCAGAATTGCCATGAGTTCAAAACCACCTGAGCTACATACTGAGACCCAGTCTGATGATGATGATGATGGTGGTGATGATGATGGTGGGGGGGGTGATGGTGATGATGATCCCATCAAAGAATCACATGTTCTTTGAGGAACGAAATAAGGTCCATAAGCAGATGAAATAATTATAGCTCAATATGTGCTTTTTAATTCCTATTTCTGAAAGGGGAATTTTTTTCTTCCTTTTAAAATAATTTTCTTTCTTTCTTTCTTTCTTTCTTTCTTTCTTTCTTTCTTTCTTTCTTTCTTTCTTTTTAGATTTATCTATTTCATTTATATGAGTACACTGTAGCTGTCTTCAGACACACCAGAAGAGGGCATCAGATCCCACTGCAGATGGTTGTGAGCCACCATGTGGGTGCTGGGAATTGAACTCAGGACCTCTGGAAGAGCAAGCAGCCAATGCTCTTAACCGCTAAGCCATCTCTCCAGCCCTTAAAATAATTCTGATATAGCACAAAGCCACATTCTACCCTAACTTCACCCCTCAGATGGGAGTCCCCACGTCTCTTCCTCAAAATTCTCCAAGCACACATTTGGTTTCCTGGCTCCACTCATCGGAGGTTTGAATAAAAGATTTGAATTTTTGGGCTGGTGAGACGGCTCAGTGGGTAAGAGCACCCGACTGCTCTTCCGAAGGTCTGAAGTTCAAATCCCAGCAACCACATGGTGGCTCACAACCACCCATAATGAGATCTGATGCCCTCTTCTGGTGTGTCTGAAGACAGCTATAGTGTACTTACATATAATAAATAAATAAATCTTTAAAAAAAAAAAAAAAAAAAAAAAAAAGATTTGAATTTTTGAGGGAGATCAGATGAGAGGGAGAAGAGGGGGAGAAGGGAAGAGGGGGAGAGGGAAAAGAGGGGGAGAAGGGAAGAGGGGGAGAGGGGGAGAGGGGGGAGGGGGGCTTGCTGAACAGACAGACCTGCAACCTGGGTTCAAAGCCTGAACTGACAAAGATGAAAAGAGAAAAGAGACTCACCAAAATGGGCCTCTGACTTCCACATGCATGCCACCACACACCTTCCCCATCATACTACGGATAGTTCAGAGATGTGCATTCTGTGTCCTGGAAGTACTGTTCAAGGGTGGAGCCCCCTCCTAGAATCCCCCGGTAAGGGGCTGCGGACAGTATCTCTGGGGAGCATTTACATGGTGCCGGTGAGGCCTTGCATCTATGCCTCCAGTAACAGAAGGAGAAATGGACAGCTTGTAAAGACAGCACACTGTCTGAGCCCCTCTTCCTGAGTCCGGATTTGCACTGACTGAATCTGCGTCGTGTAAGCCATTTCTCCTTCTCCCTCTGCCTATGTCTTGTCACTTCAGTAGTATTTCTGGGATGCCCCAGCATCAGTGGCTCCACCACAGGGCCTTTGTACTTGCTTCCCCTGAGCTCTCAGCCTCTGTACCCTGAACATTGCAAGGCCCGGCTCTTTGCTCCATGGCAGTCTGAGCACAGGGCTTAGCTCTTAGGACAACAATGGTGTCTGGCTATCCAAATCACCAATTCCCAGATAGTCTCCTGCCTCATTATTAGATCTGTAACCAAAATCCTCTACTTACTTTACTAATTGCGTCTCTAATTACACAGCAGACAACAAAAGGGCAGGGGTTGAGTCTGTCTTCTTCATGCAGGAAAACGCATATAGGTGGAGCTCAGTAAACACACAGTGAAGCATGGATGGATGGATGGATGGATGGATGGATGGATGTGGATGGATGAATGGATAGACAGACAGACAGATGCATGGATGGATGGACGGATGGATGGATGGATGGATGTGGATGGATGAATGGATAGACAGACAGACAGATGCATGGATCGATGAGTGGATGGATGGATGGATGGATGGATGATTGGGTAGAAGGGTGAATGGGTAGATGAATGGATGGACAGATGGGTGGATGGATAGATGGATGGATGGATGGATGGATGGATGGATGGAGGGGTGGATGGATGAATACTTGGATGGGTGGGTGGGTGGATGGATGAGTGGATGTGTGGATGAATAGACAGACAGACAGACACGGATGGGTGTGTGAATAGGTGGATGTATGGGTGGGTGGGTGGGTGAATGGGTGAATAGATGGACAGATGCATGGATGGATGGATGGATGGATGGATGGATGGATGGATGGATGGATGGATGGGTAGTTGGATGGATGGGTGGATATGTGGATGGATAGACAGACAGACAGACAGATACATAGATAGGTGTGAATAGGTGGATGGATGGATATGTGGACGGACAGACAGACAGACAGATAGACAGATAGACAGATGCACAGATGGGTATGTGAATAGGTGGGTGGATGGATGGGTGGATGGGTGGATGGGTGAACTGACAGAAAGATGGGTAGGTAGGTGGATATTTCAGTTTATGTGTTTATATGTGGATAAATGGATACATGGTGCATGGGTGGGTGAGCAGGTTGATGTCTATGTGTGGATGAATGAATTAGTCCATTTTCTGGACAGATTCTCCCTAGTCTTTCCCAGTCTTTCCCTGACTTTCTCTTAAGGCTTCACAGTAGACATTGTTCTCTCTTAGCATACCCTTTCACCTACCCCCACGTCAGCTGGACAGGTGTTTGTGTGTCCTCTGAACAGTGACAAGGTTTCAGGGATTGTCACTGTAGACCTTGACTATCACTTCTTTGTGGATACTTTTCAGTCCACTTGAAAACGGGAATTGAATCCAAAAGCATACAATTTCTTTCCTGGAGTAGGCAGGGATTTTGAGGAAGCTGGCTGGGGCGAGCCTGGGTGGGGTTGAGAGGGACACGTCTGTGCTAAGAATGAAGCAGCTAGCAGTGTTACCAAGAGCAAAAAGTCAGAATGAAGGCATAAGAGTTGCCTTTGCTGAACAAGCCCAGAGAGGTGAAGCAACTTGCCTGAAGCCACACTGCTCATGGTTTAGTTCCACAGTCTTGCATTCTTTGTGTGCTTCTGCCCAGGACTCAATGACAACTGTGGAGACTTAGATATGGTGAGCTGTCAGGATTTTTCTGGGGTCTACAGCTAATCTGAACCATACCCAGATGTGGTATGGGCTCCTCACATGCCCAGTTTCCTGGGGGTGTGAGTGAAATGCTGGGTCCTCATGCCACCCAAGTTGAGCATGACTACCCCCACATTGCTGTCCCCAGCTTGGTTGCACTTCCTCCTGCCTTCTCCAGAAGGAAGCAGACACTTCCTGTCTGAGTTGGGCAGCCTGGCCAGGTGGAGAGAGCTGTTGCCACAGCCAAACCCCTTGTGGAAGTTTCTGGAAAGAGATAAGTACCACAACTTGCCCAGAGGTCCGTTGGCTTCTGTGGTCTTCAGAACTTCAACAGTGATGCGTCACAGGCTGTTCCTGGTGTTTCTGTCTTGTGCGTGGAGGCCACAGTCCACACAGGGCTTTGGTCCTTTGCCCCCTTGTTTTGTGACTGCATCTCTCTCCAGGGAGCTTCATGGATTCCCTGGGGCCTGACAAACAGTACCAGGATTGCCCTATCTCTAACTCCCAGACTGCTATGATTAAAGGCGTGTCCTACCATGGCTGTCCCGGACTGTATCGTTTTAACTGACTTCTTTTGGTTTTTCTTAACAGTTTATCTGTGTAGACCTGGCTGACCTGGAACTTACTCTGTAGACCAGGCTGTCCTCAAACTCACAGAGATCCACCTGCCTCTGCCTCCCAAGACCTGGGACTAAAGGCATATGCCACCATGCCCAGCTTAACTAACTTTTAAAAAGGGTTATTTTATTTTTTATTTTATATGTCTGGGTGTTTGTCTGTATATCTATGCAGCATGTACAAGCAGTACCTGAAGGGCCTGAGGACAGGGTAGGATCCCCTGGGACTGGAGTCACAAATTGTTGTGAGCTGTTGTGTGGGTGCTGCAACCAAACATCAATCCTCTCAGGAACAGCTGGTGCTGGGAGCGCTGAGGGTCACCTCCAATTCCCAAGCTCTATGTTTTGTTTTATTTTATTTTATTTTATTTTATTTTATTTTATTTATTTTTTGCCATGTTGCTTAAGGTGACTTTAAAGTACCAACCCTCCTCTGCCAGTATCTGGAGTGTTGACCACCATATGCCACTATGGGAGGGAAGTAATATCACTGGGGCTGGAGACACGGTTCAGGGGTTACAGCACCAGCTGCTCTTACAGAGGACCAGGCTCTCGCTTCCCAGCCCCGACATGGGCTCACAACCACCTGTTTTGACTCCAGTTCCAGGGAACCTGGCCCCCTTCTGGCCTCTGCAGATACTGCATGCAATTGCACAGACAGAGAGGCAAAATGCCATATACAGAAAATAAAATGAAAAAACAAATTAATAGCAGGATTTAAAAACTCAAGTCATTGAACTATAATAGTGTGTGTGGCGCTTGTAACTGTTCTTTGCCCTTCAGTCAGAAGTGGGTTGTGAGTATTTAGGAATGACAAGGAGGCCACAGGACACGTCCATACCCTGTTGTCCCTTCCCACAGCATCCCTAGAAACCTCACAGACATCAGTGGTGGAGGTTGACTGTGGAGGCCGACGCCTGTGCCTAGTTCACGCCCTGGTCTTCCTCTGAGGCTGGTATCACGACCTTTCCAAGTCCTTGTGTCTTCTTAGAAATTGCATAAATTCTGGTCGTCTGCGACGACTGGGAAAAGACATGCAGTCTCTCAGCCAAGATCTCAGGAGACCGTAACAAAGGGAGCACATATGCTATCATCATTACTCAACCTGGGTACGAGGACATGGGCACATCATAACGTACGAGTCAACTGGATCAGTGGCTCATACTTGTGACCCAGGCTTCTTGGAGTGCTGAGCAAGGAAACTGTTTGTGAGTTCCAGGCCACTCTGGGAACATAGTGAGACCCTATCTGAAGAGTAAACAGAAGGCTAGGGGCATGGCTCAGAGGTGGGGGTCCCACCTAGAATCCCTAGCAGTGCCCTGGGGGCGTGGTCAGGGTGGAGCCCTCCTTAGTGTGCGGGAGGATCCAGGTTCAAACCCTATCGAGGAAACACCCCTTTCCAGTATCTTCAGCCTCTGCTCCACGCCGCTCACGCACAGCTTCCTCTATGCCTCACAGCAGCGCCCTTGTCTTCCTGCAAATATCATTAATAACAGAGAATTTCTGAACACCTTGGGGAACTGAGTCTCAGAGAGGAGCCCTGCTTCTACCTGTCCTGTCCATGTGACCCTCAGATTTACAGACAGTAGCGCTGGCTGCCTCCCAGTCCACTGAGGCTCCTGTCCCCAGAAGGTCCACACAGCCCAAGTCTGTTACACTCTCGCCCCACTTTTTTTTTTAGCCAGTAATCTCGTGTGGCTCAGGCTGGTTTTAAATTTACTATGTAGCAGGGGATGGCTGTGAACTCTAATCCTCCTGTCCCCATCTCTGAGGCTGGAATGATAGGTTTGGGCCTCTGTGCCAGTTTTATGTGGTATTGGAGACGAAACACAGAACCACACGCACGGCAGGTGAGCCCTGAGCCTTGTTCCTCTTTCTGTTCTTGTAACTTTTCTCAGTTCCTTCTGCGTGCGCCCCTGACCCTCGTCCTGGGGAGTCTCATGCAGTCGGTCTCCACTTCCCTTCCTGGGAAAGGCTGTGTGCATTGTGCCCAGGGGATGCACAGGTAACCAGCTGGGGCTAGCCTCTTGGTTTCTACCACAGCAGGTTTGTTGCTTTGGTCCATTTTGTATATGAGAAAGTGGACACCACCTCAGGATGGGGGACGGTTGAAGCCCCACCAACCACAGATAGCTCACAATTGTCTGCAACTCCAATTCTGGGGAAGCCAAAGCCCTCTTTAACAGCACAGGCATTGTGCACAGGAGACAAAGACACACATGCAGGCAACACACAAACATGTAAAATAAAATAAATAAACCTGAGAGAATTGTCCTAAAGTATCCTCTTCCTGAAGTGGGTGTGGCAAAGCAGAATATTATAAAAACACTTGAGTGGTTTCAATACCACTGGACCTGGCTGTAGGTAAATGGGTGTTTCCAACCCTTGTGGCAGGACCATTCACAGGTCCAGTTCTCTTTTCTTTTCTTTTCTTTTCTTTTCTTTTCTTTTCTTTTTTTTTTTTTTAAGATTTATTTATTTATTATATGTAAGTACACTGTAGCTGTTTTCAGACACACCAGAAGAGGGTGTCAGGTCTCATTACAGATGGTTGTGAGCTACCATGTAGTTGCTGGGATTTGAACTCAGGACCTTCGGAAGAACAGCCAGTGCTCTTAACCGCTGAGCCATCTCTTCAGCCCACAGGTCCAGTTCTTATTGCTGCCTTACAGCACAAAAGCAAACCCATGTGCCAGGTTCTGATAAAACTTTATTGGTAGCCAGGCACATAGCTCAACTGTATCTGCCTTGCCTGTGTGAGTCTCTGTTCTTCTATTCAGCGTACAACTCAGGCACAGAATGCAATGAACAAGGACATATGATGTGAGACACCCCCTCCCCCACTGCCAAACTTTGTCATTTTGATTTCTTTCTATATTTGTACTTGGGTTTCTGTGTACTTGTGTGTGTGTTGGGGGGTGGGGGTTCATGTTGAGGTCAGAGGCTGATGGCAGGCATGTCTTCTTTATGTTACCACCTTTCTTCTTTCTTGCTCTCTTTCTCTATTTCTTTCTTTCTTTCTTTCTTTCTTTCTCTCTCTGTCTTTCTTTCTTCCTCTCTTTCTTTCTTTTAGACACCATTTTTCTTTTTTCTTTTATTTTCTTTTTTTATTAGATATTTTCTTTATATACATTTCAAATTTCAAATGCTATCCCTGGGCTGGTGAGATGGCTCAGTGGGTAAGAGCACCCGACTGCTCTTCTGAAGGTCCAGAGTTCAAATCCCAGCAACCACATGGTGGCTCACAACCATCCGTAACGAGATCTGACTCCCTCTTCTGGAGTGTCTGAAGACAGCTACAATGTACTTACATATAATAAATAAATAAATCTTTAAAAAAAATGCTATCCCGAAAGTTCCCTATACTGTTCCCCTGCCCTGCTCCCCTACCCACCCACTCCCACTTCTTGGCCCTGGCATTCCCCTGTACTGGGGCATATAAAGTTTGCAATACCAAGTGGCCTCTCTTCCCAGTGATGGCCGACTAGGCCATCTTCTGCTACATATGCAGCTAGAGACATGAGCTCTGGGGGTACTGGTTAGTTCATATTGTTGTTCCACCTATAAGATTGCAGACACCTTCAGCTCCTTGGGTGCTTTCTCTAGCTTCTCAATTGGGGGCCCTGTGTTCAATCCTATAGATGACTGTGAGCATCCACTTCTGTATTTGCCAGGCACTGGCATAGCCTCATATGAGACAGCTATACCAGGGTCCCTTCATCAAAATCTTGCTGACATATGCAACAGTGTCTGGGTTAGACACCATTTTTCTATGTAGCCCAGGCTGGCCCCAAACTCACAATGGAGACAAGGTTGGACTCAAACTCACAAAGGTGGCCTGCTGGAAATAAAGACATGTGCTACTACCCCCAACTGGATGACATTTTCTTATTTAGTGATCAGTGGGAAAAGGCCCAGCTCACTGTGGGTGGTCCTGGGTCCTATAAGGGAGCAGGCTGAGCAAGCCAGGGGAAGCAAGCCAGTAAGCAGCGCCCTTCGTGGCCTCTGTATCAGCTCTGGCCTGCAGGTTCCTGCACTATGTGGGTTCCTGTCCTGACTTCTTTTGTTTTGTTTTTTGTTTTGTTTTGTTTTTTTGTTTTGTTTTGTTTTTTTGAGACAGGGTTTCTCTGTGTAGCCCTGGCTGTCCTGGAACTCACTCTGTAGACCAGGCTGGCCTCGAACTCAGAAATCCTCCTGCCTCTGCCTTCCGAGTGCTGGGATTAAAGGCGTGCGCCACCACGCCTGGCTCCTGACTTCTTTTGATGATGGACTGTGATGTGGAAGTGTAAGCCAAACAAACGCTTTCCTCCCCAACTTGCTTTTGGTCATGGTGCGTCATCTCAGCGATAGAAACCCTGGTGAGGATGAGGACCCATGTTGCTTCATAGCGATGGTCAGCTGGACTGACCCAGAATCTTCTCAGTCCCACCCCCACTGTAAGGAAAAAATCTAGATCAGGTCAGTCTCTGGCCAGGCTTGACAGGAGTTGTGTAAATGTCCGTAGGTGAGAGTGAAGAGCCCACAGACTGGATGAGAGGTGAGTATTCGACACTGCTCCTGCCCTGTGGGGGCTGTGCTCTGAGGTCATAGGCCACACAACCCTCCTCTCTGAAGCAGCTCTGCTTTTGTCATAGCAAGGAGAGGAGTAACTAACATGATGTTCCACACTGAGCATCCCAAGGTTCTGTGGGCTCTGCATGTACCGTGGTCACCATGATCACCGTGGTCGCCGTGTGCACCGTGTGTGCCATGGACAATGGGTGCACTGTGGTTGCTGCAGGGACAGGGGTCTCTATGGGTACTATGGGCACTGTGGCTGCTGTGGGCGCCACGGGCTCTGTGGGCACTGTGTTTACCATGAGCACCATGTGTATACCGGTGAGTCCTTCCTTCTAAGCACGCTGTTGTCCCCAGGGCCTGGTGAGAGCGGGAAGAGTACGTTCATCAAGCAGATGCGCATCATTCACGGTGTGGGCTACTCGGAGGAGGACCGCAGAGCCTTCCGGCTGCTCATCTACCAGAACATCTTCGTCTCCATGCAGGCCATGATAGATGCGATGGACCGGCTGCAGATCCCCTTCAGCAGGCCTGACAGCAAGGTGAGACCCAGTCCCCTGAACTATTTAACATTTCCAGAGCTGGATGGAAGGCACTTCCCAGCATGGATCCCAAGAACACCCAAAGATCCGCCAGTCAGGTTCCCCTTATGTTGGAAACGAGTTTACTAGGACAGTTGACTTCTTTCTTTCTTTCTCTCTTTCTTTCTTTTACTATTTATTTTACTTTAAATTGTGTCTGTGCATGTGAGTGCAGTTCCCATAGGGGCCAGAAGAGGCCGCTGGTTCCCCAGAGCTAGGGTTACACTTGTGAACTGATTGATGTGGGGTGGAATTCAGGTTGACTGCATAGCAAACACTTTACCCACTGAGCCAACTCCCCAGACCCCATTTTCCCTTCTCTAAGGTCTCAGTGCTGTTGGCTTAGGACAGCCTGATGAAGTTGCTTTCATGGCTCCATCTCCAAACACCGTGGCGTGCTGAGACCTCAGGGACCCTGCTTCACAGTGTGAACTTTGGGGTTGCAATGTCCAGCTCACAGCTCACAAGCTTTCTGACAGGCCCTCAGGGACACGGAGCATTCCTAGCCATTCTGGTCACCCACATGTTCCCCAGCCCCATGACACCGTCATGACAGTTTTAATAAAATCCCCACCTGTGTGGACACATGAGGAACTTCCTCTCCTTCCCAAGGTGCCAGAGGACAGAGACACCATCTGCTAGAGGTCTCTGGGGTCTCAGAGAGTTTCTTGGGTTACCTTACAGAGCATACTGAGGAGTGTGGGTACCCCTTTCCCCTAACAAGCCTCAGGGAGGTAGGGACCCAGCAGGGATGGGCCCTGCCCCTGGTCTACCTCAGCTCTAAGACTGCAGTCCTTCCTAGAGGCCACATTAAGGACCAGTTGCAATCACCAGGTGCCAGGGAGTGGCTGGGTACTCTGGTGTGGTCCCAGTCCTCCATGGGGGTGGGGGTGAAAACAGTCGCAGGCTCAGCTGGGGCTCTCTTGCACCCCAAGCCCTGAAGGGAGAACAGGAGATTTGTCTTCAAGATCCCTCTGACTGCCTGGGTCCCCAGGGTCAGGAGGGAAAAGGTTTGCCCGCTTGCACCTCCTGCCTATACACATACAGAGATGCACACACACAACACAAAGAAAGTGCACATCTGTATGTGTGAACACATGAGTGTGAATGCAGGCACAAGTGTGTGCAGTACATTGGGGGGTGTGAGGAAGGCAAGTGTCTGAGAGACTGAGCAGAGACAGCAGGGTCTGGCAGAGATTTCTGCCTTCCCCTCCCCAGAGACCCTTGCTTTTCTCTCTGTCCCACTCCATAAAGTGGGGACAACCACAGTGTCTTACTTCACTGGTGGAAGTCTCATGTGGTGTGATACCTCCAGCCCATCTGGGGTCAGGACTTTTCCTTGGAGGAGTCGAGAGTGAGACAGCAGAGTTCTGGAAGAGGTCTTACTGGAGGAGGGGGTATTTGTGTAAGTAAGGGCACTGAAGGATGAATAGGAGCTCCCTAGTACCACCTCTCAAAGGCTGCCTTTCCTGTGTAGACCCACGGATGAAGGGATGCTGGCCAGTTAACACTATAGGATCTGTCAAAATGGCACTAGGATGGAAAAGGGAGAGAGAAGAGTGTGTTTTAGGGATGGGGGTGGGGCCTGCAGTTCCCACAGGCTGCCCGAACCTCTCACCTGTCCCTCCACAGCAGCACGCCAGCCTAGTGATGACCCAGGACCCCTATAAAGTGAGCACATTCGAGAAGCCATATGCAGTGGCCATGCAGTACCTGTGGCGGGACGCGGGCATCCGTGCATGCTACGAGCGAAGGCGTGAATTCCACCTTCTGGACTCCGCGGTGTAGTGAGTCTAGGATTTGTGGGCGGAGGGGTCATGGAGTTGGAGCACAGGGATACGGGGCCAATGGGCATGTGGGTAAGGTCTCAGGGGCCTGGCCTCGGGGTGTGGCCGCGGAAGGGACACGCAGAGGAAGGGAGGGGCCCAGGGAGAGAAGTGGTCTGCAAGGGGTGTGGCCAGAGTTGGGGCAGAGTCTCAGAATGTGGAGCCAGAGAGAGAAGGAGCCAGGGTGGACAGGGAGCACAGAAAAGACTTCACCCAGCTTCCTCCTCACAAAGTCTCCCTCCACAGTTACCTGTCACACCTGGAGCGCATATCAGAGGACAGCTACATCCCCACTGCGCAAGACGTGCTGCGCAGTCGCATGCCCACCACAGGCATCAATGAGTACTGCTTCTCCGTGAAGAAAACCAAACTGCGGTGAGCACTAAACAGAGGCCTGGCCTGGGGAGTCCTTGTATAGGAGCTGAGTTTTCTGGTCCTGTCCTTCACGGAAGGAAAAGTCCGACACTGACCCCTCTATGCGCTATGTGGGCTAGCCTGAGACCTTGATGGACAGAATGAGGTACCACAACTGGAGAGCAGATATTCCTGGAGAATGGCATTGTTATGATGTTGGAGGATGAACCGAAGTTCTTTAGTTCTAGTGCTCAAAAGGATGCCGCGGGGGAAGTGAGGACAGATTGTATGGTCATCACAGGGATGCAGGGATGGCTCTGGGCTGAGGGAGTGTAGAGTGAATCCTGGAGTACTCGACATCCAGGGGAGAGGGCAGGCAAAGAGGCCACTAGTAGTGAGGACACTAAAGGAGAGAAAGAAGTTAAGGAACCCCATTTAAATGGTAGAGGCAGGTAGTCAGGGTGACCCAAGAGACGGGGCCAGTGGCAGGAATGAAGAAGAATACAGGGAGAGAGAACTATGGGATTGCTGCTAGGGCCACCAGTAAGAGAGTGGCTAAGGCTGGGAGCAGGGGGATGCTGGGTTACAACTGTCACAGCACATTCCTGGGGGATCTTAGTCTGGACCTTCCAAGTACTTTGGAATAGAACTCACTCCATCCAGACCAGGTGATCCGCAGGGTTTGCCACTGATGGGCTGAGATCCACAGAGAGCCAGAGGCAGAACATTGCTGGGAAACAGGGTGGTAGCCATGGGCCAAGGACATAGAGACTTGGGGAGGGAAAACAGAGGAACAGAAGGGGGGGTGGATGGATGGATGGGTGGGTGGGTGGATGGATGGACAGATGGACGGATGGATAGATGGTAGATGGATGCATGGATGGATGATGGGTGGGTGGGTGGGTGAATAGATGGATGAATGGATGGATGTGTGGGTGGGTGGATGGATAGATGGATGAATGGATGGATGTGTGGGTGGGTGGATAGATGGATGCATGGATGGATGATGGGTGGGTGGGTGGATAGTTGGGGGGGGACATGTATTGTACATGATTTGCATGTGCTGAGGAATGGTTTCCAGTTGGAATCAGATGGGAAGCAGAGCTGACACGTGACCTTTCTTTGAGAACTGCTTGAATACTCTGTGGTCTGGCACAGAAACTCACAAATGTCTGATGACCCTCTGTGACCTAGGGTGCAGTTTGGGACAGGGATATCAAATCTGTCACCAGGCCTGTCTGTCTTCGTGTCCCACTTTTTTCTTTTTGAGACAGATTTTCTCTACATAGCCCAGGTTGGTTTCAAACTAAGAGAAATATTCCTGCTCGTCTCATGAGTGCTGGGGTTAAAGGCTTGCCCCACCACGCCCCACCGGCGTGGTCCTGCTTTTGCATGACACTGCTTGTGAGTCTTTGCAATGTGTGACGGTAACGCCTCACGTGTGGAGATGGCGGAACTCTCTCCAGTTCAGTCGCTAAGCTTGTCTCAGCTTCTCTCTTCTCTCTGAGGAGTTTGCTCGAGCTGTGTACACTCAGTTACAGCTCTACTCGGGAAGGTGACACTGAGATCCATATCTCAGTGACCCAGTTTCTGAGAAGCCACAGGAAGGGTGACGTCCATGCTTTTGTTGTGGTGGAGGAAGGGAGGGTGTGCTCTTCTTGTTCTTCTTTGGCCACAGAGGAGAACCAGCAGAGAACACAGTGGCCCATTCTACTGATGGGAAAACTGAGCCTGAGGAAATGTGAACAGAACCACGGCCTTCTGTCAGGCCCTGTGCCCCAAACTCAAATATCCTTATGCCTTACATGTAGCTGATACTGATTAATTAATTAAAAATTTAATTGCATGGGCTAGGATTGTGCATGTGAGTGCAGGTGGCTGAAGAGGCCAGAAGATGTCGTCAGATCCCTTGGAACTGAAGGTGGAGATGGTTGTGACCCCCAAGTGGGTGCTGGGAATTGAACCCAGGTCCTCTAAGGGAGCAACTCAGCCATCTCTCTAGCCCTAATGTAACTGACATTGATCTTATGTCTTAAAGCACATGCTGGCCTGAGCGAATGAAGAACCTTCCTGTGATTTCTGTGTGTGTATGTGTGTGAACATCGACTCAGACCTTAGTTTCATGGGACGGGGTCTCTCACTCAACCTCCTCAGCCATCCCCAGAATCCTCCAGTCTCAGCCTCCTTCCCATTGCTGTGATTACAATCTCATGCTAGGAATCCAAAAATCACACCTCATTGCATGCCTAACAAGCAATTTAGCCACAAAGCCAACTCCTTAGCCCTGAGGTTTACCTGTGTGTGTGTGTGGGGGGGGGGGGCGGCAGGAAGAGATAGGAAGGGAGAGAGAAGGACTCTCATTCTGTAGCTCAGGCTGACTTTATGCTTGCTCTGTAGGCCACCCACACACTTATGGCAACCCTCCTGCCTCAGCTTCCTTCCATAATGTGAGCAGCATACAGCAGGCGCCACAGCTGTGCAGTCTGTTCTTTGACCTGATCACAATAGACCTCGTGATTATGGTGCGGCTGTATATGCCAGTGAGCAGGGACCTACTGGGTCATGTGACCTCTCAATGGTGGGTCTTCTCATTTCTCTTCAGCATCGTGGATGTTGGTGGCCAGAGGTCAGAGCGTAGGAAATGGATTCACTGTTTCGAGAACGTGATTGCCCTCATCTACCTGGCCTCCCTGAGCGAGTATGACCAGTGCCTAGAGGAGAACGATCAGGAGGTGAGGGAGCTGTGGCCACAGGAGCAATGCCTTTGGGGGTGGAGGAATGTCCAGTGAGATCCCATGGCGGCTTTAATCTTAACCCTCCAACTTTTGTCCTCAAAGCCACCTCAGCACCCATGGGGTTCCCATCCTCTGCTGACCTCACCGGGAGCAGCTTCAGTCATACCAGTGCACAGCTGTGGCCAAATTATATCTCAAGTCACACAATGGGACACAACCTCTAGGGGTCAGGCAGCTCTCAGTCCTGTTGCTGGATGGCCACGGTATGGCTCAACATGGAAAACAGCTCTTAGAGTGGTTTGGTGTTCCCATTGCAAGGATGGCTCAATATACCCCACACCTCCCTCCCTGACCCCTGCACATACACACTCACATACACACACACTCACACACATTTATACACACACACACACACACACACTATACACTCACACACATACACCACACTAACACACAGTCACACACACAAACTCTCATACACACACAATCATGCACAGACATACATACATATACACTCACATACTCACACTCATATACACTCACACACAGAGACACGCACTCACATACACCACACACACACACACACAAACTCACATACACCACACACACTCATACGCATACACAGACACACTCATATACACATACACACAGAGAGACACACATTTACACACACACACTCACACACTCAGCTTGCTCACATTCCCGGCTCTCTGGCTTGGCCTCCGTGAGATTAATGGATCTCAGCAGCTATCCAGGATATAGTGAGGTCCTGTGGCCACCGTGACCAAACAGAGCAGCTCAGTCTAAAACACAGACACGCCCCGTTCTTGTTTAGTTTTGGGAGTTGGGAGCTTGAGGTCAGGGTGTGGAAGGGGCTAACCCCATCTGAGTCCCAGGTTCCTCTCAGTGTCTGGTGTCCTTGGCTGTAGGAGCTCAGCCTGTATGCCCCACCTTCACAGTCCCAGGATTTGACGGCTCTGATGACGTGTGTCTTCGCCTGGCCAGTCACATCTGACCTCTATTCAGGTGTTCTTGAATTCTAGCATCCAATCAGATGCCTATTTCAGAAGGGTGTAGCTCACCACAGGATGTTGTGTACACAGGGTCTCCCCTTCATACCCAGAGACCTAAGTGGGTGAGGACATCACCCCGTGGGTGAGCATATCCTGCTAGGGTCACCACCCCCTCTGTCCCCACCCAGAACCGCATGGAGGAGAGTCTCGCTCTGTTCAGCACGATCCTAGAGCTGCCCTGGTTCAAGAGCACCTCGGTCATCCTCTTCCTCAACAAGACGGACATCCTGGAAGATAAGATTCACACCTCCCACCTGGCCACATACTTCCCCAGCTTCCAGGGTGAGTTGTTCCACAACATTCTATATCTTTCACCTCCCAAAAGTAGCTCCCCGGGGAGAACCTTCTCCAAGGCTCAGCCCTTAAGATGAGTCAGCAAAAGCTTCAAAGAGAATGGAACTCTTCTGTTCCTTCTGATAGACCTGACCTCATGGGCTTCAGTTTCTCCCTCTCTGGAATGGAAATTAAGACGATGCTCTTAGCACATGCCATTGAATGAGAAAAGATTCTATAAAAATCTGTTTCTGGCTGGGCGGTGGTGGCACACGCCTTTAATTCCAGCACTTGGAAGGCAGAGGCAGGCGAATTTCTAAGTTCGAGGCCAGCCTGGTCTACAGAGTGAGTTCCAGGACAGCCAGGGCTACACAGAGAAACCCTGTCTTGAAAAAACAAAAACAAAAACAAAAAACACAAAACAAAAAATAAAATCTGTTTCTGTGTTTGAGACAGGGGTGGAACTGCATGACCTTGAACATGATGGGCAGTGGTTCCACCTTGACCACGCCCCCAGCCCCATCAGTGGGGGATTCTAGGCAGGGCTCCACCCACACCACCTTGCCAGCCCAGCACTGGGGGGATTCTAGGTGGGGCTTCTCCCTGACCATGCCCCCAGTCCCCTCACTGGGGGATTCTAGGTGGGGTGCCACCCTGACCACGCCCCCAGCCCTCCCCCCACCGCACTGGAAGATCTTAAGTGGGGCTCCACCCCCGACCACACCCCCAGCCCTTCACTGGGAGATTTAAATCCAGCTTCTCCGTCCAGGGGCCAATCCTCCCTCACTTATCCTATACTATAGATGTCATAGCTCCATCAATCAATCCTTTTTCAGCAACGTCTCTATTTTTTAAAAAAGATGTTTTTATTTTTATTTATATGAGTACACTGTTGCTGTCTTCAGACACACTACAAGAGTGCTTTGAATCCCATTACAGATGGTTGTGAGCCACCATGTGGTTGCTGGGAATTGAACTCAGGACCTCTGGAAGAGCAGTCAGTGCTCTTAACTGCTGAGCCATCTCTCCAGCCCCATAACGTCTGTATTTTATCTCATTTGTGTAACCTTTCTTTTTTGTGTAACCTTTTTGGGTTTTGTTTTTGTTTTTTGCTTTTTTGTTTTCTGAGTCAGGGTTTCTCTGTAGCCCTGGCTGTACTGGACTTCAGTCTGTAGACCAGGCTGGCCTCAAATTCAGAGATCTGCCTGCCTCTGCCCCCAGATGTTGGGATTAAAGGCGTGCACCATGACTACCCACACTCAGCTGCATATTGGTGCAGAAATGTATGACACACATAAATAGTATTGAAAACTCACCTTCCACAAAGCAAGGCAGGCTGAAGCAGCTAGGTGGGGACTGCGTTTGCCCTCCCTCAGATCCATCTTGGAAGGGACGTAGCATTTGGAGCCCTGGGAACACACAGTGTTAGAAGGATCCTCTCTCTGTTGCTGAGGACACCATCCCGGCTTGAACCGGCTGGTTTGCCTGGCTCAAGGTCTCATGGTCAGGTTTTGGTTCTCTCTCTCTCTCTCTCTCTCTCTCTCTCTCTCTCTCTCTCTCTCCTTTTTGAGGTAGGGTCTCACTGCATAGCTCTGACTAGCCTTCAATTCTGTAATTCTGTAGACAGGGCTGGCCTAGAACTCAGATCTTCCTCCTGTGCACTGGGGTCACAGATGCCCAGGTCAGGGATTGGGGATTTGCTGAGTGAGGTTAAGACTGGTTGGTGGCTGGGACCAGAGGCACTGGGTGCCATCTCCCAGCTGCCCTGTGCTGCATGCACTGACCGAGGCTTGCTGTCTTCCCCCATTCTGGCATTCGATGTCCATTCCAGCTCTGTCACAGTGGTGACTCAGGGTGGCCAGACTTTCGCCTAGGTGGAGACTGCCTCTCATGATCAAGTCTCAGGGAAGTTTGGGTCACATCCATCACAGTCGGTTGACCGAGGCAGGTTTAGCACTGGGGGAAGCTGCTCTACCTAACTGTGGAGGGCAGGAGGAGGCAGCACCGGCCATCTTGGAGCCAAGCTCTCTCACATCTTGTGGCTGCTGGGGCAGAGGACAGTGCCCAGGGCCCTAAACCAACAGAACTGAGTTTCCTGCCAACTTAGGAGACCTGAGATCCAAAACTGGTGAGCATGAAACACCCACTGGGAATCAGGCAATGATCTACAATGCTGGGCAGATAAGATTCTGGGGGAGACTTTTGTCTCAGCCCCTTCAACAATCCATGCTTGATGCCAGGTCAAATGTCACTCACATTCAACTCTGGTGACCTCTGCTATGGGAATTTGACACTGGCTTTATTGCAGCTGAGAGCTTCTAAAAGCCCTGCTATGCTGTCCCAGCCCTGTCTTAGCTGAGACATCTCGAGAACCAGGCTGTGGCCTCAAGAGGCTGGGCGGAGGAAATGGGTGGTTTGGACGGACTGTTTACACCATCGGGCTGGCACAGTGCTTCAGTCACTGATCTATTCCATGACCACAGCAACTCGGGTAAAGGAAGTGTTTTATCACTGGTTCGTTTACCTCCGAAACTCAGAGGGTTAGTCTGTAACCATCATGGCGGGAAGAGGACAAGCACGGCGCTGAGCAGTAGTGGAGAGCTCCACACCCAGAGCGACTGTCAGAAGCAGGCAGAGAGAGAAGGAGACGAAACCTGGCAACTGATGGCCTTGGAATCCCCAGTGACACACCTCTTCCAACTAGGCCACACCCCTACAAAAGACCACGCCCCCACAACAAGACCACACCTCCTAAAATAGAGCCACACATTTACAACCAGGCCACACCTCCTCCAAGAAGGCCATACCTCCTCATCCTCTCCAAACAGGTCCACAAACTGGGGACCAAGCATCAACACACCAGCCTGTGGGGACAGCGCTCATTCAAACACCATGGACAGATCCAAAAACCTTATTTACCGCTGACATTTCCTCCCGTGTTTTGTGTTCTCTGACAATTTTTTCTTTTTCTTTCCTTTCCTTCCTTTCTTCCTTTCTTTCTTTCTTTCTTTCTTTCTTTCTTTCTTTCTTTCTTTCTTTCTTTCCTTCCTTCCTTCCTTCTTTCTTTCTTTCTTTCTTTCTTTCTTTCTTTCCCTCTTTCTCTCTCTCTCTCTCTCTTTCTTTCCTTTTTGTTATGTAAATTAACCCATTTATTGTGGGCTAGGCGAGTCTCAGACGTTAGGGCTTCTATGGTCTTTCAGTTACTTCGGTTTTCTGATGGCAGACTTCACTGTGACTGCAGAGGTGGTGTTGTAGATCCAGGCACCCGCTGGCCACTGTTTTCATGCAGGAACCTCAATGCCAGATGCCAAAAGCTCATCTCTTCATCTTGGTCTTATCCCAGAAGGAGCAAGTTTACTTGGAGTGCTGGCTGATTTCAATTTTCTTCACCATTTTCCGGAGGGAGGCACCATAGCAGGTCCCGTATTTCTGACAAGCCCTATCTTCTTGGTGCATTTAGCCATGTCACTGGAAACAAAGCCCAAACTGACAATTTTTTCCTAGTTACTTGCTTTAAAAGTCTAAAAATACCTAAGGATGTGGCTCAACAGCAGGGTGCTTGCCTAGCAAGTGAGAGACCCTGGTCTCTATTCCCAATATTGCCAGGAAACAACTTAAACTCAGGGAGTGGTGGCACACACCTTTTATCCCAGCACTCAGTAGACAGATGAAGGAGGATCTGTGAGTTCAAGACCAGCCTGGTCTAAAGTGTGAGTTCCAGAAAAGCCAGGACTACACAGAGATACCCCGTCATAGGGAAACAAAAGATTGAAACCTTGAATCTGAAGAGGCATTGCTCTTGGCTCAGTGAGTAAAGGGTGTGGCACATGCAAGCATAGGGACCTGGGTTCATCACAAATAGTTCAGTTGGCATGGTGTTGGGCTGATCCAGGAGGATCCCTCCAGCATCACCAGGTATACTGCCTAGCCAATTAGTGAGCTCCAAGTTCTGTGAGGCTCTGACTCAGAAAAGAACCACAGCCAAGGCATCCCTCTGCCCTGCACCTGAGTGTACACACATCCATGCACCCAACCACACACAGAGAAAGTAACACAAAGGAAAACTCATGGCACTCTGGTCAGATTCAAAGAAAAAGAAAGCACGTCCATAGAGCAGGATGTGCCCATTGCAGAGATGGAGAAATCGAGGCACAGAGAGGGGCAGCCACTGGCTGGCAGTTGAGCCAGAGAGGAATTGAAGCAGGCGTGGGACACATGGAGGCTGCCTGAGTCCTACTCTGTCCATTTTTGCCTCCTTCCGGAGTCCCTGCTTCCATACCCCTACTCCCAGAACTGAAGTTATAGGCACATGCATAGGCACACTCCTGTTTTTCTTGAATGCTAGGGATTCGAACTCAGGTTCCCAGGCTTGGCAGCAAGCACTCTTATCCTCTGAGCCATTGCCTTTGTCCTGGAAGCAGGATTCGAGCCCACAGAGTTCCCACTGCGGGCGGCCTCTCCCATCTTAGCACTTGAGTCCTCAAGCTGAGCCTGACAGCGCCATTTCAGGGACTGACACACATGGCGCCTGTCTTCAGTAAGGATGGCCTGAGTGGCTCTGCGCCCCCATCCCCGCCTAGTGAAGGATCCCCAGAGCTGTCACAAAGACCTGAGTTGAATCCCCAGCACTACACAAACCAGGCTTGATGCCGCTCACCCATCATCCAGCTCTGAGGAGATCAAGAGTTCAAAGTCAGCCAGGGCTACAGACTGACCTGGAGGGCAGCCTGGGCTATTTAGGGAAACCAGGGTAATCCCGGGCTATGTAGGGAGTTTGCGGCCAGCCTGGGCTATAAAAGGGAGCCCACTCAACCCCTCTCCCTCTCTGCAGGACCCCGGCGAGACGCAGAGGCCGCCAAGAGCTTCATCTTGGACATGTATGCGCGCGTGTACGCGAGCTGCGCAGAGCCCCAGGACGGTGGCAGGAAAGGCTCCCGCGCGCGCCGCTTCTTCGCACACTTCACCTGTGCCACGGACACGCAAAGCGTCCGCAGCGTGTTCAAGGACGTGCGGGACTCGGTGCTGGCCCGGTACCTGGACGAGATCAACCTGCTGTGACGCGGGACAGGGAACCCCAAGCGCGACGCGGTCGTGGCGAGGACATACCTCCCCCTGGTGGCCGCGCGTGGAACTGCAGGTCCAGGAGCTGCCAAGTGGGGAAGCCAGCCCACAGGGAGAGAGTCCCTGCTTCCTACTGGGCCCCCAAGCCCAGCTCCCCTGTAATTTATTCCCTCGCCCTTCTTCTAGTTGTTGGAGAAAGGACATGAGCCGGGTCTTTAACCCCAGCGCTCCGGAGGCAGAGGCAGGAGGATTTCTGTGAGTTCCAGGACCATGTTTTCAAAAACAAACAAAACCGGATAGAACTGTCCGGGACCTTGTGACTTCCCAGGGGCCCTGTTCACATCTTCCTGTGGGGACCATTTCATCTTACCAAAGGGGAAACCGAGGTCGGCAAGATGGCTGGTGAGAGTGCCTTGCCACCAAGCCTGACAACTGGACTTCAGGACCTGTTCAGTGGACAGAGAGAGGGAGCGGAGTCCTAGGAGAAGTTCTCTATCTCCTCAGGCGTGCATGGTGGTGACACACCTACCCACACAGATAAATAAATGTAATTTAAAAACAAACAATCAGGGAACTGAGGAAGAGAGAAATATCTCAGCTCTCAGGCGCTGAGGCAGGAGGATTGCAAGTTTCATGTCCTAAATTACAGCTCAGTGTTCTCACTGTGAGCCTGGCAGGGGCCAGGGCCAGGGTATTGACTCACAGAGACAATGTCAAATCTAGGCACAGAATGGAGTAGGGGGTTGGAGTGGCTCGGAGGGTAAAATGCAGGAGTTGGCAACTGCCCTGCTCATCAACAAGCCCCAGGTTCGGTGAGAGACCCAGGGAGCGACTGAAGAAAACATCACAGACTAGGGTATAGAGCTGAGTCATCTGCGCTTGTGTTTTGTGTCCCTGTCACCCAGTCACCCCACAACCCGCCCATGCCTTCCAAGCACTGGAGTTAGAGATCTGGCTGTTCTCAGGAGAATCCAGATGCAGAGTAAGCTGCACTTTACTAACTGAACTCCCTCCAGCTTCCTTAGACATATCTCCTTACACTGCTGCATAGTACTTCACTCTGAGACACAGAATGGCTTGGTCTGGGTGCTGGGGATGGCAGCCAGAGTCTTAGGAATTCTAAGCTGGACTCTACTGTTGTTTTGTGCCTGCCAACATTTTTGCATCTACCTGAAGCATCCCAGAGTATTGTCTTGTACAAGGGCCCTGGTGCTGTCTTCAGGGTGCATTTCGGGCAGGGAGATGGTACTTGCCCAGCTTGGTTACATACTCAAAGAGCAAAGAGCTGTTCTTTTTTGGGGGTTTGGTTTTGGTTTGTTTTATTTTGTTTTTGTTTTTTTGAGACAGGGTTTCTCTGTATAGCTCTGGCTGTCCTGGAACTTACTCTGTAGACCAGGCTGGCCTCGAACTCAGAAATCTGCCTGCCCTTGCCTCCCAAGTGCTGGGATTAAAGGCGTGCGCCACCACGCCTGGCGAGAGCTGTTCTTGAAGACTGACTAAGTGCCTGCTGTGGAGGTCAAGTGTTCGTAATCTTCTGTTCTGTTATGGTGCCTGCTTCATACCACATCAGCTTCCATAGCAGGCTGCAGGTGACCGTTCTGTCTGCACTCATTCTGGGGTGCTGTGCTCAGTCCTCCTTCATGCTGAACCCCAGTACTCACTTGAACTCAGTGCATGAGGCCCAGTCATGGGCTTGGCTGGAGTTGGCCTTTAGTCAGCACTATGTTGTGTCTGTGACTATGTTATTCAGGCTCAGGGTTCATTCTGGGATAAAGGCTCAGTATAGGGTAGAGGTTTGGGGAGTCAGTGCAGAGGGGCCCTGGCCAGAGTTTGTGCACTGTCTGACATCAAGTCTCTTCAGGGTCATGGCACAGAGCAAGAGCTGTGCTCAGGTAGGGTTGGGGCTCAGTGCAGGAAGGGGCTGAGGCTGGGATTGGGGCTCAGTGCAGGGAAGGAGCTGAGACTGGGGATTGGGGCTCAGTGCAGGGAAGGGGTTGAGGCTGGGGTCAAAGCACAGAACAATTGTGTAGGCTGAGGCTGAGTTGGCACTGCCAGGGGAGCTACAGGTGTCCTTGCACATTGATTAGACACCTGCTGTTTGCTGTGTGTTGACAAGCACTATGAAGCATCCCTAGTACAGGCAACAAAATCTTATTAAGCGCCTGGTGTGTGCAGATGACTTTTTCTTTAATAGGTGATTTTAAGCACCTACTATGTATTGGTGGCACATATTTATTATTATTATTATTATTATTATTATTATTATTATTAGGTATTTGTATTTTTTTTTTAGACAGGGTGTCTCTATTATGTAGCCCAGGCTGGCCTGGAACTTACAGAGGTCCTCCTGCCTCTGCCTTCCAAGAACTGATACTAATGGCATGTGCTGCTACACCCAATGTGACACATTTTTTAAGCACCTTCTGTGTACACACAGCAAACACTGATTAAGCACCAGTGAACAGTTCAGGGGTAAAGGTGCCTGAGGCAAAGCTCTAAGGACCCACATGGTAGAAGGGGAGAATGGACTCCTGTGAGTTGCCCTCTGACCCCAGCACATGAAAGGACACACACAGTCAATCAATAAATGTAACAAAAATTCTAAAAAGATATTAAGCACCTGTTATGCATGGGTGGTACTTGATGTGTTTGGATGACATTGATTAAGGCTTGGCTGGTGTATACAAGTGACAAACATTTATGACATTCTGTCTTTTCCTTTTTTTTTTTTTTTTTGGTTTTTCGAGACAGGGTTTCTCTGTGTAGCCCTGGCTGTCCTGGAACTCACTTTATAGACCAGGCTGGCCTCGAACTCAGAAATCCGCCTGCCTCTGCCTATGGCACGCTTTCTGTGTACAGTTGACAAATACTTATTAGGCACCTGCTGTATATATAAGCATACAGTTGGAACAGTTGGGCACAAGGGGGTGGGCAGAGGGATCTTGGATGCCAGGCTATGCCCATTGTCCAGTAGTGACTCCCCATCTAGTGCTTGCCTCCCATCCAAAGAGGGAAATTTGGTCCTGGGTGGGGTGCCATGAGAGATCATGCTCTCTAGCTCAGAGCCCCCAGAGTCACACCCACAGTTGCTCAGGATGCCCCTCCCTGCCCTGGCCTCACCCCCACCCACTCTGGGGCACCTTGAGCATAACAGGAAATTTCAAACAACAGGAAACCCAGGCCAGGCAGTGACTCCACCCTGCGGAGGCCTCTCTCAGTCTGTCCCCGGGGGAGGCCATGAACATCAGTACCTGGTCCACGCTGGTGACCCCAGAGTCCTGCCACCGGCTGGCAGCCAGCGGCCACAGCCTCCTCATTGTCCTGCACTACAATCACAGCGGCAGGCTGGCCAGCCGCGGGGGCTCTGAGGACGGTGGAGGGCTAGGGATGCTGAGGGGGCCGTCGGTGGCCGCAGGTTGCCTGGTGGTGCTGGAGAACGCCATGGTGCTGGCCGCCATCGCCATCTACATGCGGTCCCGCCGCTGGGTGTACTACTGCCTGCTGAACATCACACTGAGTGACCTGCTCACAGGCCTGGCCTACGTGGTCAACGTGCTGCTGTCAGGGACTCGTACCTTCCAGCTGTCACCGGTGCACTGGTTCCTGCGGGAGGGCCTGCTCTTCATGGCCTTGGCCGCATCCACCTTCAGTCTGCTCTTCACGGCCGGCGAGCGCTTCGCCACCATGGTGCGGGTGGCTGAGAGTGGGGCCACCAAGACCAGCCGTGTGTATGGCTGCATCGGTCTGTGCTGGCTACTGGCAGCTATCCTGGGCCTGCTGCCCCTGCTGGGCTGGAACTGTGTGTGCGCCTTCCCACGCTGCTCCAGCCTGCTGCCCCTCTACTCCAAGGGCTATGTGCTCTTTTGTGTGGTGGTCTTCGCCCTCATCCTAGTGGCTATCCTGAGCCTCTACGGGGCCATCTTTAGAGTGGTCCGAGCCAATGGGCAGAAGTCTCCACGTCCTCCTGCCCGCCGCAAGTCCCGCAGGCTACTCAACACCGTGCTGATGATCTTGGTGGCCTTTGTGGTGTGCTGGGGTCCCCTGTTTGGCCTGCTCCTGGCTGACATCTTTGGTTCTAATGTCTGGGCCCAGGAGTACCTGCGTGGCATGGACTGGATCCTGGCCCTGGCCGTGTTCAACTCAGCCATTAATCCTCTCATCTACTCCTTCCGCAGCCGTGAGGTGCAGCGCGCTGTGCTGGCCTTCCTGTGCTGCGGCTGTCTCTGGCTAGGTCTGCGAGGTCCAGGAGACTGCCTGACCCGGATCACCGAGGCCCACTCCGGTGCATCCACCACTGACAGCTCCCTGAGGCCCAGGGACAGTTTTCGGACTTCTCGGTCACTCAGCTTCAGGATGAGAGAGCCGCTGTCCAGCATTTCCAGCGTCCGCAGCACCTAGAGCTTGGACCAGCCAGTTGCCCACTGAGCAGGCCCTCCCAGACGAGGTGAGAAGGGACAGGACACAAGAACCTTGCCTGATGGTGACTGAGAACATGACAGCAAGCCCCGGGTTCCTTCCACAAAATTCCCCGTGATGAATGTTTGGCAGAGAGTGGCTGGAGCCAGAGCCAGTGAGTCTGGGCCTTGAAGGGCCCCTCCCCCCCGCCCAGGCAGCAAAGGGGATGTGCCATGTCCGAGGCCATGGACAGGACAGAGCTTTGTGGTTCTGTCTTAGTCACATGTGTTCAGGTCAATGCCCAGGCTACTGTAATGTGTCTCCTGGTCATACCCACTGGTATACAGTGCTTTGGGGGTGTGCTGGGATGGGGGTGGACCTGCACCATTTGTTTGAGGGCAACTTGACGTGTTTAAGAATGAAAGGGGGCCTGGAGGGCACACCAGTCTGTCATCCACCCCTCTTCTCAATGACTTCTACATTGGGACAAGCAGCCTGCCCCCGATGGCCTCCCTCCTCCAGTTCAGGTTCTCTGTCTCTGTGTGGGGAGGATAGAGCCACCCACTCCAGGTCTGGGGCAATCTCAACTGGTCCTGTAACCCCGCAGCCTCGCCCTTCCTGTTCTGAATCACGGAGATATGCTGTGGCAGGGAGCTGTGGACCCTACCATGTGATAGTGCAGCTGCAAGCCATGCATGGCTGCATAAAATTCATTAAAATGAACGAAACCTCCACATTCCGTTTCTCAGTGTATTGTAACCGAGGCGCGCTGGCAGTGACTCTAGGATGGTAGGGATTGTCACAGTTATAGATGGCAGAAGTTCACGCTGTTGGACACACATCATCTGTTTTCTTTTCTACACTTTCAGTTCTGATTGTCTGTGGCCTCGGTATACAGTTGGCAGTTATCACTCACCCGGGGGAAAGGACCACAAGTTTGAGTCTTAGAATCTGTTTTCTTACCTAAGGCAAATGGTCTTCAGAGAAGGCACCATCCCCAAGTTCTCCACAGGCTTCGAAAGCCAGCACTCACCAGTCGCGAATCTTACTCAAAGTCAGTTCATGCCAGTTTGCATATCAAATTCCCACCTGTGGCTGCCAGTGGGTGGGTGGCAGTGTCTGGTCTTTTATTTCTTATTTATTGTATTTCTAGAGGTGTGAGTGACATATAATTTTAATTCACATCTTAACTTACCCCAAGACACAGGGACTAGTCAAATCCATTGAAGTTGCAATAGGGCAAACCAAAAATGTTAGGTTAAATATGTCCCAAGTATGAACAGGGATACTAAAGACCTCCCATCGTCACACTAGTCTCATTTTAGCTATCTTGATCTCCCCACTGCCATTAAAGTCCGCGCCAATTCTTGCCTTCCTACCTTACCACCTGCCCCGAATATTATTTTTTTAACCAGCTTTTCACTCATTCACTTAAATCCTGTAGAACACCTGTAGTCAGAGTGTCTTGTGATCAGAGAGCTAGCACCTTCAAGACAAAGGCCTCACCTCTCTCTCTTTCTCTTTTATTTTATTTTATTTTATTTTCTCGCATTCTAATCCCCTCTCCTTTCAAAGACTAAAAGAACGACTCTAGTTCCCATATTCCTTTGTGCTTGCCCGATAGGACTACAATTCCCAGAGAAACAAGGCACCAGGCGGGCACTTTCTCTTTCCTTTCCTACATCTTTCCGGGTCGAACGGTCACGTCCTGCACTTTAGGTTTTGGATTGTCCTTTCATTAACGACTCCAAACATGGGGCTTAAACAAGATTTACTGGGAATGGTTTTTAATAGCTTTGTAAGTCATCTGTGTTTTGCGGCTTGGATGAGTTCAGTAGCAGTAGATTGTCCACCATAGCTTCTAGGAGCGGCACAGTGGGACTACAACTTCCAGGGGGCTCCGCGCATAAGGACTGTCACAGCTTCCGAGAGGCCCTAGTGCGAGTCTAAGTGTGCCTACAACTCCCAGGGTTCCACAGCGCGCGGAGCCGTTTAAAACGAGGCTCGCTCACAAGAAAGACTACATTTCCCAGAAGGCGGCGCGGCAGACAGGGCCGTCCGCAGTGCTGCCCGAAGGACCCTAGGGCAGGCGCGGGCTGTTCGTGGCTCTCCCCGAAGGACCTCAGCAGCCGCCCATGCCGAGCTGAGTCCGCCGAGCCTCGGCCGCTTCCCGTCGCCCTCCGTCGCTGCCGCCTTTGCGGCCTGCCGCCCGCCGGGATGTTGGAGGAAGCGGGCGAGGTGCTCGAGAACGTGCTGAAGGCGTCGTGCCTGCCACTCGGCTTTATCGTCTTCTTGCCCGCCGTGTTGCTGCTCGTGGCGCCGCCGCTGCCCGCCGCCGACGCCGCGCACGAGTTCACCGTGTACCGCATGCAGCAGTACGACCTGCAGGGCCAGCCATACGGTGCGCGACCCCTGACCTCTTCTCTTGACGCCGCCGTCCCCCTTACTGCCACACTAGTCCCCCAGTCACTGCGATCCTCCCACTGTCAGGCAGAGGAACTCCGACTGCTATCCCGGTCTCCCCATTGACTTACTGTTCCTGGCAGCTCTGTTCCCTCAGTTCCCCTGCTGTTTCACTGACTCCTGTCACCCCATCCCATCATCGCCACCCTGATTCCTATCTCTCCTCGATCCCATGTCACCCTGATCCCTCTCTGTCAGCGGTTGCCTCAGACCACTCTCAGGCCGGCGTCAGCCCCCGGGCCTGGTGTCCTGGGGTTTCCTGGGGCCTTGGTTCCCACAGTACCATACTTTCACCCCTTTGCTCTGCTCCCCACTCCTCGCCAGGGTTCCCCAGGATCTCTGTCCCCATGCCTAGGTTTGGGGCCTCTCAGAGCTTCCCGCACCCTGCTCTTTGGTTTGCCTCTCAGCCTTGATACTGTCTTTGCCTGAATGCCAAGGCCGGGCCCCCATTTTTGAGCGGGTGTGGCAGCCTGGTGTGTGCACCCAAGCCTATGTGGCCCCTATACCCAGAATTGCATTAATTTCTCTTTAAAACTGTGTTGCCATGGCAGGGGTCATGTTGCTGCCCCAGCTCGGGGAGCTCTAAGGGGTCGAGGCCAGGTGGCTGCCCAGCACCTTGCAGGACCCAGAACAGTGGCCCCAGAACAGTGCCCTGGCATGTAGAGCACCCTGGGGTGGGGGACCTTACCCTAGGCCAAGGAGTAGGTGGCCAGGTGTCCCAATGTCGTAAGCATTTGCTTGCAGATCCTTGTGGCCTGGTATCTTCGGAAGGGCCACCTGCTAAACTGCCACTGTGGGGTGTCACTGATGGCGGGGGAACCGTGGACACCACTAAGCTGTGAAGCATAGCTTCTGAGCTCCCACAGTTGTTCCAGAGCATTCCGCGATCTGGAGGGCAGTTCCTAGACCATGCATTTCCATGTCTGGGTCTCACATGCACAGAATCTTGGGTGGGCCGGTCTGTGAATAAGCTCATGTATTGTGGACCAGATGCCTAACGTGACTTTCTCACCCATCCTTGGCTGGTTAAGAACTAATGGGCTCTTGCATCTTGTCTACACCCTGGAGGACTCGTGATGGGGCAGCCAGCCAGAGCAGGTCTTTAGAAACCCTGGGCATAAGTTCTTTGAGTTCCTCAGCCCCTGGCCACTCCACAGCCTTTCCGCACCTCTCCTTACCCAACTTCCCCTGGGCCTTGTTGAGAAATAACCAACGCTGGTGGGAAACGAGACTTGTGGGTGTGACTGTGACACCGGCTACCATCCCTCCTGTTGTGGACTCTGGCCTTCTTAGGGCATGTCTTCTTATCATCATGGGCCTTGGAACAGAACTTCAGCATTTTAGCCTTCCTAGTGGCTCGGTGGCCCTCAGGCTCAGCTTTGCCTCACTAACCTGGAGCCAACTGGTGAGGCTTGGCCTCCCTGGTTGTGGATAAAGTTTTATTGTCATGAGGTCATTGACACCACTGAGTTGAGCAGCCGGCATCGGGGAGAAGCCTGCTGATTGTCCACTGCCTTTATGGTATCTCTGAACTGGTGCCACTTGGGGACTGGCTGCCCTCCTGTGGGTAGCACAATGGTTTGGGAGTCCTGGGGACTGGTGCTAGCCAATACTGCCCACTGGGGCTCTGTCACTCCTCACAGACAGCAAAGCTGGGTACAGAGTACCGTCCTGCCACGTGGCCTACAGGATTTCCAGAAAGCACTGTAGGGACCCAAAGGGAGAGCTGCTGTCCAAGCCACCCTGAGAAACCAGGGACAGGTTGAAGAGGGAGAGGTGTTGCCTCTCCCTGATGGGAGTCAGGTGTCTGCCAGGAGGTGCTTGGCCCTTGCTGGCTTCCAGGGAAGTTGTTCCCGGCAGGCCCTCCCTCACCTAGCTCCCTTAGATTCTGCAGTCCTGGAACATGGGGGCTGGGCCTCAGCTGGACCCGTGTGTCCACGTGATAGCCATGTCTGTGGGCTGCAGGTCCCTATCCAGCTCTGCCCTGGAGTGCATCTCACCCCCATGTGTCTGGGGAGACCCCAAGTGAACTGTTCTAGACCCAGCACCACGTACCTTTGACACTTGGGTCCTGGGGTAGGAGGGTTTCATGGTGGTTTGGGTGTCAGCATTCAGGTGACCACCCTGGAGACTCCACAGGACTCGAGTCCCCTCCACAGTGAGCAGTCACTCACTGCCCCCTCCTGGCCATGTGCATCTAGGGTTACTGCCTGCCATCATTCTTGTGAGAGCTGAGCATTTACAAAGTGCCCCAAGTCTGGCTGTAAGTGGGGCCCAGGGGACTGCAGTTCTTGAAGGGATCATCCTGCTGTATCGATTCACCTCTGGCCCATGCAGTTCAGACCCCTAAGGGTCAGCTTGGCCTGCCATGGTTCTGTGCCGGATATACCGTGCCTGTCCTGTAAGAGCCCCACTCTCGCTGTGTGCTGTGTGGAGGATGGCAGCTGTGATGATGCCATGACCCCGTGTCCCCCATAGGCACGCGGAATGCAGTGCTCAACACAGAGGCCCGCACGGTGGACGCAGATGTGCTGAGCCGCCGCTGCGTGCTTATGCGGCTCCTGGACTTTTCCTATGAGCACTATCAGAAGGCTCTGCGACAGTCAGCAGGTGCTGTGGTTATCATCCTGCCCCGGGCCATGGCTGCCGTGCCCCAGGATGTCGTCCGGGTAAGCCTGTGTCTCAGTCCCCATGCCTGCCCCTCAGGTTGCATCTGCTGGGTGTCCTTGTCCTCCCCCTTCAGGAAGGAGGCTGAGATGGGGAGGCACTGCGGGTGGCTGCAGTTCCCTGAACGCATGCGATCCTCACAGCAATTCATGGAGATTGAGCCTGAGATGCTGGCCATGGAGACTGTGGTCCCTGTGTACTTTGCTGTGGAGGACGAGGCACTGCTGTCCATCTATGAGCAGACCCAGGCTGCCTCTGCCTCCCAGGGCTCTGCCTCTGCCGCTGAAGGTAAGCCAGGCCACTGGAGGGTATGGGGTGGCCCTGGTCCCTGCATCTATGGGGCTTTCCTGGGCTTCTATGTTTGCAGTACCCACCCCAGCTGTGGCCCTGGCCATAAGCCCAAGTGACCCCTCCCCTTCTGCCCCCAGTACTGCTGCACACGGCCACAGCCAATGGTTTCCAGATGGTGACCAGTGGAGCCCAGAGCCAGGCAGTGAGCGATTGGCTCATCACCAGCGTGGAGGTGAGCTCCCACCTTCTTAGCCTGCCTCAGGGCCTTTGCACAGGCTGCACCATGATCTCAGACGTCCAGTCACCCCTCTGCCACACACGGGAGGTGGTGGCGACAAAGGAACTTGACTGCAGGCTGAGGCTGTGGCTCAGTGGGCAGCACTTGCCAGCTCACAGAGTCCTGGGCTCAGTCCCCAGGATCACAGCAACCAGGTGTGCTAACACACACCCGGAGGCTGAAGCAGAGAGATGGGGGGTGCAGGGCTATCCTTGGCTACATAGTTTAAGACTGCCGTTGAGATACAGGAGCCCCTGTTTTCATAAAAAGAAAAGAAAACCTCACTTTTTTAGTTCTGTCGCCAGGGTTGCTCTGAGTACCCTGTGAGGGAGCTGTGGGTTAAGTCAGCCACAGTAGGGGGGACCCAGTGTGCGCTCACTGCATGATTGTCTACAGCATTAGGGTGAGTGCTGCAGTGACAAGACAGAAGGCTACCTCTCTTAGTCGTGAAAGGTCCTAGGGACTTGGTGCGGCAACCTCTCAATGCATTCCCTTCCTGGGTCAAGTAGTCTGTGCCCTTGTCCACTGGGGGCCAACCCCAGCACGGCCACACCACTGTTTGGGCTCTAGAAGCCTCCACATTGCCCTGTGCCTCCCTGAGGGAGGGGCTGAGGGAACCATCCACCTATGGGTGCTGACAGAGCCTTGGTATCAAGGCTCACAGAACACAGGGGTGACCCAGCCTGTCTTGGGCATCTGGTATCCACCTGTCTGTCTCTCCACAGGGGCGGCTAACGGGGCTGGGAGGCGAGGACCTTCCCACCATTGTCATCGTGGCTCATTACGACGCCTTTGGGGTAGCCCCAGTAAGTACCCTGCTGCACACCACAGAAGCACAGAGGGCAGTGGCTGCCAACTGCCCATGGCACCGCCTTGGTGGATGCAAGGGGGGACCCAGACCTCCCCTTGAGTGTCTTAGTCACTGTCCTGTTGCTCAGAAGACGCCATGACATGACAGTTAGTCAGTTATTGCCATAGGTAAAGTAGCTGCACCCTACATCCTGATGTGCAAGCTGTGACAGACAGACAGATGGACAGAGTGGGCCCGGCATGAGCTTTTAATACCTCAAAGTCCATGCCAGAGACATGCTTTCTCTAGTAAGGCCATACCCCCAATCCTCCTCAGGTCGTGCCACTGCTGGCTGAGCATTGGAATACCTGAGCCTCTGGGGGTCGTTCTCAGTCAAACTACCACACTTGGCTCCAGGTCCCCAAGTCCCAGTCTTGTCTGTCGCTTCCCAGAGCCTCTGAGGGCAGGCTGCCCCAACCTCCCGTGGCTGTTGGTTGGTTGGTTGGTTTGAGATGATCTTGCTTTGCATCTCTAGCTGCTCTGGAACTCAGAAGACTCTCCTGCCTCAGTCTGCCAAGTGCTGGGGTTAAAGGTGTGGCCACCATGCTCTGCCCAGCAGGTTCTCGTGTCTCCTTTCTACCTTAGTGCCCTGTGGCTCTGGCACCAAGTGGATGGGCCTGGCCTACAGGAAACCTGACCAATGGGTCCTCTGCCCACAGTGGCTGTCCCTGGGCGCAGACTCAAATGGGAGTGGCATCTCTGTGCTGCTGGAGCTGGCTCGCCTCTTCTCGCGCCTCTACACATACAAGCGCACACATGCAGCGTGAGTTCCACTAAGGGGCGGGGTCCAGCCTACCCCTTGGGTGCTGTTGGCCAATGGAAGAGATGGACCATCTAGAAAAATCTGCAGCCAGTGTCTCCTCCCCTTTGTTCTGTGGGGAGTCCTGAGCCTTGAAGGGGCCTGAGCAGCGTCACTGGTCTCTCCCCATCCATGCCCATAGTTGTGACGGTCACACCTGTCCTGAGGTACCACACAGGTCACATGAGTAATCTCAGCATTTGTGAGCTGGGGCCCAGAGAGGGGCACAACAGTGAGGCAGTAGCCAGTGGACCAGGCAGCCTCGGCATGGTCTCCAGGTGCTGCCGTGGTCACGGGACAGTAGGTCTCAGAGATGGGGGCAGAGGGGGTGTCACTTCTTTAAAAGCCATGAGGCAGCTTTGTTCTTGCTCACCCAGGATATGTTTGTCTCTTATGGCCAGCACCAGTGGCCTCACCCAGTCCTGACTGGCTTGGCAGCCCTGTGTGACAGTGGCCAGTACAGGCTGGGAACAACCTGGGCTCAGTGGCCTGGCCCTGGTTCCCAGGCAGGTGAGGGTGTGAGGCCCCTGTGAGATTCAAGTCCACACAGCCAGGTTGTGTGTCAGCTAGTCCTTAGCATCGGGGATGGGGGAGTGTGTGGGTAGTCTGAGCTCCTCTATGTAAGGTTCTGTGTCAGCAGAGTCCTCCCTGAAGGACCCTCAGGGGACACATGTCGCTGTCACAATTGTGGAGCCCCTGGCCTGGCATTGGGGGGATTGTCACCTGGAGGTGGGTCTGGAGAGACCTGAGGTTTCCCTGTGTACCGGTCGGGAACCTGTGGCCTTGCCGTGTCGCCTTCTTGACATCCACACCTGCAGGTACAACCTCCTGTTCTTCGCATCCGGAGGGGGCAAGTTCAACTACCAGGGCACCAAACGCTGGCTTGAGGACAGCCTGGACCACACAGGCAGGCGGGGCTCGGTGTGGGAGGTCCCTGACTGTGAGCTGGTGGGCCGAGTCTGTGTTTGGCAGGCAGGGCCATGCCCCTCTGACCCACTCTCCTCACCCTACAGACTCCAGCCTCCTGCAGGACAACGTAGCCTTCGTTCTGTGCCTGGACACTGTGGGACGTGGCAGCCACCTGCGCCTGCATGTGTCCAAGCCTCCACGGGAAGGGACACTGCAGCATGCCTTCCTGCGAGAGCTGGAGACGGTGGCTGCGCACCAGTTCCCTGATGTCAGCTTCTCCATGGTACACAAGAAGATCAATCTAGCGGATGACGTGCTTGCCTGGGAACACGAGCGCTTTGCCATCCGAAGGCTTCCTGCCTTCACGCTGTCACATCTGGAGAGCCACCGTGCAGGGCCTCGCAGCAGCATCATGGATGTGCGGTGAGCAGACCCGGCTTGGCAGATTGTTTCCAGGGCTGTCTGTGAAGGGCAGCTCCTAGGACCCTGGGGTTCTTGAGTTCCCCTCAGAGCGCTCGGTGGGGGGTGGGGAGTATTCTTTGGTTGGAGCTTCTTTAGGGCAGGCAAGCCGCCCTACGGGTCTTTTCTGGGCAGGGGCAGCTTCTATAACAGTGGTTCTCAACTTTTAGGTGGAGACCCCTCTGAGGTCATATATCAGGTATCCTGCACACCAGATATTTACATTATGGTTCATAACAGAGGCAAAATTACAGTTTTGAAGTAGCTGTAAAATAATTTTACGTTTGAGGGTCACCACAACAGGAAGAATTATATTAAAGTGTTGGTGCCTTAGGAAGGTTGAGAACTGTTGCCCCAGAACCTGTCTTCCGTGGGGTCACCTTTGATGGAGCACCCTTCAGAACCTGTGGGTGGCACTGTCTAGACCCTTCTACAGTCTTCATGGAAGGCACTTTCCAGAACTTGCTGAAACATTCTTCTGTAACAGTCTCTCTCACAGAGGATGGTTGTCTTTTAAACCTTCAGTGGGTCTGCTAGGGGAGGGGGCGTATTCCCAGGCCTTCCCTGGGGTGTCTTCTGTGGGGGTTGACTCTGGGGCCTACCCAGGGGCTTCTTTCTAGACCACTTAAGGGGCACTTCTCAGCACCTTCCACAGAGGGTAAAAGCTAATGACCTTCTTTGTGGGGAGCAGAGCCATCTTCTAGAACTTTCCATGGGTTGGCCATGGAGCAGGGTGTGGGCAGTTGTCACAGGCAGGGGTGGGTCTGAGTCAGGAGCAAGCTGTGGGAGGCCCAGCAGCCCATCACACACCTAGAAGTCAGCAGTGAGGAGCAGGGTCCCCAGGTCACCACTCAGGCTGCCTGATGGGTTGAAGGAAGGTCACTCACCTACCTGCCAATGGGTCCTGGATTAGCTAGTCCCTTTGGGATGTCCTGGGCCCTGTAGGTGCTGTCCTGTCCCCATACCTTGCCTGTGGCACCTCCACCTCACTGGGCCTTGGCTGCCCTGGGTGGAGACTGTGGTCAGACACACTCTTAGGCCCAGCCCCTGCTACCTACCAGCTATCCCCAGAGCCTAGGCACCAGGGATTGCCTACCTTGCCTGAGGAGCTTGGCCCTGTATCTCCAAGGTCCCGGGTGGACTCCAAGACCCTGACTCGGAACACGAGGATAATCGCGGAGGCCCTGACCAGGGTCATCTACAACCTGACAGAGAAGGTGAGCCATTGGTACTGGCCCTGCCTGTGTGGTGCACACAGCCCTGCTGGCCCAGCTCATACCCTGTCCCTTCCCTCTACAGGGGACGCCCCCAGACATGCCAGTGTTCACGGAGCAGATGGTAAAGTGTGGGGTGTTGGGGGGGGACCATGGGGACCTGTGCTGTGACCCCAGTTTGCACCCCCCTCAGCAGGTCCAGGAGGAGCAGATAGACTCAGTCATGGACTGGCTCACCAACCAGCCACGGGCCGCCCAGCTTCTCGACAAGGACGGGACATTCCTGAGCACACTGGAGCACTTTCTGAGCCGCTACCTGAAGGACGTGCGACAGCACCATGTGAAGGCTGACAAGCGGTGAGCAGCCAGCCAAATTGTCTGGATGCCATTGCCTTCCCTCAGCCAGAGGGAGGTAGAGGACAGCGCAGCAGTCAGGCCTAGGAGGGCTTCCCTGGCCAGGGGAGTTTCTAGTCCCCTTGGCTGTTTCAAAAATATTTTTAGCTTCCTGAATTGAGCTCTCAATCTGTAGCCTGGGCAAGCCTCAGACTTGTCCTGTTCCTGCGTCAGCTTCCCAACACTGCGACTCCAGGGAGTTCTCTGAGGGGGAGCCTTGGGGAGAGGCACTCAGCTGTTTGGGCTGTCTCTCCACAGGGACCCTGAGTTTGTCTTCTATGACCAGTTGAAGCAAGTGATGAATGCTTACAGGTGAGTGATGGGCCAGAGCCCAGGGTGCCACAGTCTGTGGGGATGACCGTTCTCCTATCCCTGACCCCATGGACTGTCTGTCCCTCAGGGTCAAGCCAGCCATCTTTGACCTGCTGCTGGCATTGTGCATTGGGGCATACCTTGGCATGGCGTACACAGCCGTCCAGGTAAGCAGCTGTGCAAGCGTTTTGGGTTGGGGGCTGGCTCTCTGGTGTCCCTCATACCTTGTTCTTCCCACCAGCACTTCCACGTGCTATACAAGACGGTGCAGAGACTGCTGCTCAAGGCCAAGGCACAGTAGCAGTGGCCATGTACAGGTGGCCCAGGAGGTACTATTCACACACCCACAGCGGCCAGACCGAACGAACCACAGAGGGTTTTGATGGGTCACTAGGATGCAAGGACACCTCTCCCTGTCCATTTCGTTGAATGACCCTGGAGGAGAGCCCCGCACACCTGCAGATGAGCCCACTGGGATGGAATGATGGCCCGGGCCACGTGCACTGAAGGGCCACACACTAGTGTTGGCCTCCCCAGTGGCTGGGTCCCAGAAGCCGGTCTCTGCGGTTGTGCAGAGGCATCCGCTGTCAGCCTGCCTCCCCCTAGCGCTGGCCAGCACCTGACAGTGTCTCCCTGCTTTTCCTCCTCATACCCCGCCCTGCCTGTTGTCACATCCTCCACCACTGGACATACCTGGTCCCCCAGCTGATCTGAGCCCCCTGAGGTTCTGTCCCCTCCTGCAAGTGTCCCTTCGCTCAGTCCTGACGCTGGTGACTGGGCAGGAGTTGGTCCTGTTCTGGAGTGTGCAGTCCTGAGGTCTCCCCACCTTCCACCCCCCAGCCTCAGTTTCCCTACCTGTGATACATTCTGGGGAGTCCACCCCTCTGTCATAGTGTCTGATGGAACAGCCAGGCCCAGCACAGCCCTGGATGTCCCCAACAGGATGGCCTTGGGAGGGGGACACTAGTGCTGACGGTTGACCTCAGGGACCCCACGGTGAATCAATTCAATAGCAATATGACCCAAGAGGTGTCAGGCTGGGGACCAGCTGAAGACCAGCTGCTTCTGTCCCTCACGCCTGCTGAGGCCTGGCCCACCCCCACCCGCTGTGGGCTGCCTCTGCTCAGCAGTGATGGCTGCCACCCTCGTGGCATGCGTGTCGTAGAGCGAGAGGGCTCAGCCTGCTGCCCTGGCCCTGGGCACTCTTGTTCTTTCTACTCTTACCCTGGCAGCTGGTTATGGGTCTGAGGCCAGTGCCACCTGTCACTGGGAAAGGACACAGGGCACGCCCCCTTCCTCTGTCCTCACAGGGCATGGGGATGGATGGCCCCTGGGGTGGCCGTGGGTCTGCAGTTGGTGGGTTACAAAATAAAAGCCATATTGAAGGACCGAGCCTCCAGGTGTCCTGAGGAACATCCACTATTGTGCTGCTGTCCTTGGTCTCTGGCGGTGTCACATCAGGCCCGGCCATCTACCCTGGACTGTTCAATGAACACTGCTTCCTTAGCACTGGGCATGTTCTCAGTGGAAGAGAAGTTGGGGACATGCCACACGGGGCAGGGGTCATCACAGTATATTAAAGGCCGTCCCTGCCAAGCTTAGACCAGAACCCTGCTCCTCCTGGATTCTGGGTGGGTATGGGATTAGGCTCCTCACCACCGGCTCTGCCCATTGATAGAGTCCCTGTCTTGTAAAGTCAGTCAACAAAAGTTCAGTTGCTGCTGTAAGGCCGGGGCCTGTCCACTCAGCTCATGACAGTATTGCTAACCTCCCACACACAGGCCACAGGCATTCAGAGCAGGGTCTCTCCTGTCTTCATCATCACAGAGCCTGGCAAGTGGGGGTTCTAGGTTCAAACAGAGGGTATGGTCTGTTTCAGGGTCCTGGGGCAGGTACAGCAGGGCGTTTTGCTACCAAGCACCATTACCCCCGAGCCCTCTCAGCACTCCTGCCTTATCTTTTCAGCCAAGGACTCTGTGCCAAGTCAGACTCCTCTGTAACTTGGGTAACTAGCATGGCTGCCATGCCTATCTGTTTATGTGGGTGCTGTAGATTCCAACTCTGGTCCCTGGCCACACAGCGGGGACCAGCTCCACCCCTGCTTCTGAGAGAGGATATCACTGCAATCTTGGCTGGCATCATGACAATCCTCCTGCCTCAGCTTTCTAAGAGCAGAAGTGACTACCACACAGACTACATAGACTGGGCATGGTGGCACACGCGTGTCATCCTGCCACTTGAGGTTGAAGGCAGGTGATGAGTTCTGGGTAATCCTCAGCCACAGTAAGTTTAGCGACAGTGTGGGCTACATAAGACCCTGCTTCAAAAACCAAGAGCTTGTAAGTCGGTACTCTCTCTGGCATCCACAGCTACTTGTGCTGGGTCCCAGGGGTGGATGCTGGAGACACACCTGGCCCCAGCCTATGACCTCCAGGGGAGGGTGGGCAGGGAGCTGGTAACACTTGGGTACTGGTGGGATCTGGGCCGGATCCCTGGCACTTGGAGGAAAGCAGCCCCTCCCACGGCCTTTAGTGCTCTTGAGTCAAGGTAATTGTTGGGGGAGACTGCCCTCTGGGGACCTGCACTTGTCACAACAGGGTGGGGGCAGCCTCCCAGCATGTATGTGAAGAACAGGGGCTCAGCTCAACATCCAGGAGAAGGGATCAGCCCTCAAAGTTGGCAAATGAGCCTGAGGTAAGTTCACAAACAGTCCACTCACCTGAGCATAGGCAAAGGGTCCAGCCTAGGTGATTAAACACACCCACACCAGATTTATAGCTTTCTGTCTCATGTGGACTAGACTCTTGCAGCGTAGCTATGGTGACATCAACTCCTACAGGGGGCATTGGAGGTGTCTGGGAAGGAGTCCCCCAGACAGGTGCTATTTTAGGGCTAACATGGTGCTCAGGGTTGAAGGGGGCAGCTCCAGCTCCACAGACCTCCTCCCTGCTCCTGCCCACGTTTTGGGGGACTGAGATGTCTTTAAAACTGGGCATGGTGGCTCAAACCCATGACTGCAGGGCTGATACTGAGACAGGTGGATAACAGCTGTGGGGCAGATGGCAGGACTCCCTTCGACCAGCATCTTCAGCTCCCGGGAAGCCTGGTCTCCCTTTTGATGCTTTTTAATGATTCTCACAGCTCAGAGGCCCATGGAGCTCCCAGCATCTTGCTCCGGTCTCCATGGAAACAGCTCATCTGAGGACCAGCATCTCCCAGGATGTGGAGGATGAGATGCTTGTATGTGACTCCTGACCCTGGGCCTCGCCCCTCCCTGCTCCAGCTAGCCTGGTCATGGTGTCTCTGCAGTTAGCTCTGCCTCTGGGTTACAGTGGTGGCTGTCACCATTGTGAAGCCAAGCCCTCAAGACCTTTCTCCCTCTAGTGTTGATAGCAAATGCAGAAATGGAGGCATAGATGTCTGGACAGAAGGAATCATGGGAGACATCTGGGCTTCCAGAATCGGCATTAGATCCCTGCACTCCAGTTTTGTGACGTTGCCCAAAGGATCAACTGCTCTGGGCCTCAGTTCCTGTTTTTTAAAACAAGTTATAGAGTCTGGAGAGACTGCTCAGCCGTTACAGCACCGCCTGCTCCCACACACGACCCAGTCCTGCTCCCATTACCCACATGGTGGCTCACAACTGCCTGTAACTGCAGTTCCTAGGGACCCGACGGCCCCCTTTTGGCCGTCAAGGGTACTGCATGCACATATACAGACAGGCAACACCCCTGCACATAGGTAATTTTTTTTTTTTTTTTGGTTTTTCGAGACAGGGTTTCTCTGTATAGCCCTGGCTGTCCTGGACCTCACTCTGTAGACCAGGCTGGCCTCGAACTCAGAAATCCACCTGCCTCTGCCTCCCGAGTGCTGGGATTAAAGGCGTGTGCCACCACGCCCTGCTAGATAAATCTTTTTACGAAAACAAATTATAGGAACAGGACTCCTTAGTTCTTTTATGTATTTGAGACACTAGCTTATGTACCCCCAAGCTACCCTCCAACTCTCTGTAGCCAAGAATGATCTTGAACCCTGATCCTTTTGCCTCTTCCTTCTCTGGAAAAAAAAAAGGAAGCACCAAATTCAGTCATCAATATACAGAATATTTTACTGCAATAATTAAAATGAACACACAAGGATCTGGAGAAAGGACTGAAGGAGCTGAAGGGGTTTGCAACCCCATAAGAAAAACAACATTATCAACAACCCAGAGTTCCCAGGGTCTAAACCACCAACCAAGAAGTACACATGGAGGGACCCATGGCTCCAGCCACATACGTAGCAGAGGACAGCCTTGTTGGAAAACAATGGGAAAAGAGGCCCTTGGTCCTGTGAAGGCTCGATGCCCCAGTGTAAGGGAATGCAAAGGCGGGTGGGTGGGTGGGGCATGCCCTCATAGAAGCAGGAGGAGGGGAATGGGATAGGAGGTTTGGGGGGGGGATCGGGAAAGGGGGGATATCATTTGAAATGTAAAAAAAATATTCAATAAAAATGAACACACAAAAATGCTATGTATAAAATATTACCTATTGAGTTTTGAGACAAGGTCCCTTGGCCTACTTCTAGCTGGCCTGGAAGACAATATATAGCCCCTGCTGGCTTCCAGATCACAGCGAGAGTTCATGTTCCACCTCACCCAGCAAATATCACCACATTTTAACTACATACAGCATAGGCATGATCAGCGTCTTTGGAACAGGCATCCATAGTACTAGGAACTTCAATTTCAAATAAAAATATGAACCAGGCATGCTAGCACAGACCTGCCATTCCAGTCTGAGGATGGAGGCAACTGAGGCAGGAGGATTGCTTGCAAGAGCCAGCCTGGGTGTCTGCTTCTGGCCTCAAGTGGCCTGTCTCGTTTCTCTACCCTCCTTAGGTGTCACCGCCCTGACCCTGTCCTGCCCTATGTGTCCATGTCACAGGCTGGCTTTCATTATGCACGTCCCTATCAGTCTTTCTGATGGGCATGCCCAGCCTGAAGTCCCCCACAGCTTCAGGACTTCTGAGCCTCAGTTTCTCTTTGGGGTCCCCATTTCTCTGCCAGCCTCGAGGCCTCAGTTTCCCGGCGCCAGCGCCGCCCGCCCCCTGAAGTAGCCGAGGCGGCCGCCAGAGGCGCTGTGGCGCAACCGCGCGCGGGCGGGGCCGCTGACGGAGTGAAGCGGCGGCACCACAGCTCCTGCCCGGGCCTGGCCGGTGGGCGGCAGCGGGCCGGAGCGCCCCGGGGCGCGGCCCGACGGCATGAAGGACCTGGACGCCATCAAGCTCTTCGTGGGCCAGATCCCGCGCCACTTGCACGAACAGGACCTCAAGCCGCTGTTCGAGCAGTTCGGCCGCATCTACGAGCTGACGGTGCTCAAGGACCCGCACACCGGCGTGCACAAAGGTGGGCACCGCTCCCCGCGTCCGCCTCTGTACCCTTGAACCCCGCCTTCTGCACCCCTGAACCCGCCCCTGCACCCCGGCACCCTCCTGCAGCTCCGATCCGTTTCTGTACCCCTCTTTCTACACCTACATCCCCCAAGCCCTACACACCTCCCTGCACCTGAGCCTTCTAGATCCCTACCCCACACCCTTCCTCCTGCACCCCTGCATCTCAGCCCCCACTCACCTTCCCCTGCACCCTCCTCCGCCCCGGGGGTGCCGCTCGCGATCCAGCTGCCCCCTCCTGTCCTCCGCCCCCTCTTCCTCCCTCCTCCCCACTCCCTCCTCCTCCATCGCTCTCCAGCTCTCCGTCATCTCCCTCCATCTCCCTCCTCTCCCCGGGCATCTTCCTCTTTTTCCCCCTCTCCCTCCCATTTCCATTCCCAGATCCCCCCCCCCCACTCCCACCCTGTGCCTAGAGTGCCAGGGACCCCAGCCTCCCAGTCGCCCACCATCCTCCTTGTTGCTTTTGGTCTTCCTGGCCCAGCTTGGAACTTCCCACCTCGGGATTGGGAATCCTGCTCACAAAGCCGGGCTAGCTCGGGCTGCAGCCAGGACACATGTCCAGGACCCGGGGCTGAGCGGTAACTACAAAGACCTGGGGGCGTGGGGAGGAGAATGAGGCTGGGGCCCAGGGGAACGGGAACACTGGCAGCCCTCCCTGGGTGGTGCC